>NC_143510.1:67054499-67255277 GCF_031878675.1 Megascapheus bottae | reverse complement strand
TTTCATATTAAGGACATTTGGTATATGATAATCACACGTTAAAAATTGTGTATATTTGTGCAAATGGAAGCAAGTTAACATTGTAATTTATTTTAAAACTTATCACTTGCAAAAAAGAGTATCTAACAAATTGAAGAGAAGGCATTTGGGAGGTTTTTAAAACTTTTCACTGATCATCATCAGTGAAACTGATGCAACACAAACTATTTCCAAGTGATGCAATTAATCTTGTAAATTCTTTTCTGTTCCTTATCTATGTGACAATTCCATAGTTTCTGATGATATGCTCCAAATTTCTCATGCTTGCTTTCTTTTTCTGCTCATGGATTTCTATCTGTTTGCAGAACTTACATAACAAGGCCACACATTTAAACAACACATTACTTATATAAGAGGAAATAACTTTGATCTTTTGGGAATGTTGTACAGAGTACCATTTATGGGAAAGCTTATTTTCTCTTGTTAGCATATCTGAAAAATAAATAGCAGATAGCAGTTATAGAGTTGTTTTCGAATGACATCCTTATCAAAATATTTCAAATCCTTTAGAAATGCAAGGCTGTGAAATGCAAGGCTGATTTTGAAGCTGGACATTTATTTATTAAGAAAATATGAACACTTAGTACAATGCCTCAAACTGACATTCAGTAGTCATTTATCTAGAAGTCTTTACAATTTCAAATGTATTTGTAATTCAGACAAAACTGAAATCAGTTGTTTAATACTTACTAAATGTATTTCAAGTAGGTGTAAGGATGTTTTATAGGTAGCCGTAGCATTTAGGCATAAATGGTGATTGAATCCCAGTTCCCAGCCATCTATTCCTTCCTAGATTAGCTGAGTGCATTGGGCCTATGGAGCCATTAGCTTTCATTGTAAGATAGATGAATATCAATCCCTACAGAATAGTGAATTAGCTCCTACCTTGTAGTGAAAGGTTTTCCTGGTTTCTCTTCACAATGGGACTCCTTTAACCATAGCCTTTTCTAAGGCATCAGAGAGTCAAGTGGCAGTCAGCAGGAATAAAAAGAAAGAAATCTATTGAAATAAAATCATCAAGCAGGCCTGGCTTAGCTTCTCACAGTATGGAGATCTGATATGATTAATCCACAAAGATAAAGGTAGCCCTAAGGGATCCATAGCAATTTCTCTGAGTGCTGAGGGTACATGCCCTGAAATAGAAGTAATAGCTTTCTTTTTTTTTTTTTTTTTTTTCCTGCCAGTCCTGGGCTTTAGCTCAGGGCCTGAGCGCTGTCCTTGCACTTTCTCAAGGCTAGAGCTCTACCACGGGAGCGTCAGCACTACTGGGCCTTTTTCTATGTATGTGGCATCCTGGGACTTCATACCTGCTAGGCAAGCACTCTTACCACCAGGCAAACTCCAGGCCCCTCATTTTTTTTTTTTGAAAAGGCAAAATAAAATAAAATCTCTCAAATGATTTAACATCTGATAAATGAGATTTTGGTAGACTTAATGGCTCCATCATTCTTCAAATATTTTAGAAGATATTTTTGCTTAGTAGTCATTTCATAGCACATTTTATTACTTAAATTGTTAAAGTAAGAAAACTTTAATGTGTAATAAAATCTGGGTAACCTTGACTTAAAGTTAAAATAAAATAGTAACTCGTTAAAATGAAAAGAACTAAAATAGTCAATACTTGATATCTTGCCAGGAAAGATCAAACCTTTTACAATTTAACATTTACAATTATACTATATTTATTTATTTAGTCTCTGACTGTGATTCAGACTCAATTGTTCTACCACCTGATACTCACCTCTAACCCCAACCATTTCTATGTTATAAAATAATTTTTTCTGAGATCATTTAGAATGTATCAAGCTTATATTTTGAAAGAAATTAGAAAAATGAGGAAAGATACTATACATATAAATATTATTTATATTTAATATGTATTTGTATATACTATTATTTATCATATATCTATCATAAAACAGATATTTATAGATCTTCAGTATGAGAAAAACATATGCAAAAATTTACTAGATAAACTTGCATTATCAGTTAAGGTGAACATATGAGACTTTTTCTCCATTTTAAAAAGCAAGAAAAACATTCCCAATCCTTTAGTGGGGTAAAACTGGCATTTGCAAAGAAATTCTTATTGAACTTTCCAGGATGAAGTAAGCTTTAAACTTGAGAAGTCAGAGAGATTCTCTAGGAAACTCAAGACTTACATATTCAGAAAAAGTTAAAAATTAAAATTCTTGATTCAATTTTCTTTTCGTTTCTTTCCTTCTTTGTTGGGCATGGGGCTTGAACTCTGGAGCTGGGCCTCTTCTTAAGCTCTCCAGCTCAAGCTGCCTTACTCTCTGAGCCACATTACCAGTTCTGGTTTTCTAGTGGTTAAATGGAGATAAGAATCTCATGGACTTTAGTGCCCAGGCTGGCTTTGAACTGTAATCCTCAGATCTCAGCCTCCTGAGTAACTAGGATTACAGGCATGATCCATCTCTCCCAGCTCTTGATTCAATTTTCAAGAGTAAAGAATGATAGATTAAATTCAACATGAGGAGAAAGAGGTAAACAAGCAAGGAATTTTAGATGTGGATGGTTGAAGCTATAGTATTATCAAGTTCTTATTTCTTTTTCAAAAATTAATTCTATTTCATTTTCTCTTTTATGTTTTATATTTATAATTCTTTGCTTGCTTATCTCTTTCTCAAGGCTAGAGCTCTACCACTTGAGCTACAACACCACCACTTCTAGCCTTTTATTTTAATGAATATGGTACCAAGGAATGGAACCTGTGTCTACATGCATGCTAGGTAAGCACTCTACCCCACGCCAAACTCCCAGCCCCTATCTCTCCTTTGTTGCTTGGGTTTATTCCCATCTGTGGTAGTTTTTTTTTTAATTTCTGTTCCCTTTGTCTTGTATGTAAGTTTATCTTTGAGGTAGGGGAAAGGGAAGCACAAAAAGGGTAGTACAAAAGAAAAACCAGTTCAGTAGTGAAATCCACCAGACCCTATGCTGGAAATGAACTTTATAACTTAGAGAGGAAAAAAGTCAGGAGGAGAAAAATAGGGGGAGTGGAAGGGGGTGACATTGTTCAAAAGGAAATGTACTCATTACTTGATTCATGTAACTATAACCCCTTTGTATATCAACTTTACAATCAAATTAAAAAATAAATCTATTTTAAAAAAACTCCATACTGATTTCTTTCCATAATGATTATTCTAACTTACTGTCCCACCAACAGTATATAAGGATTCTTTTCCCTCCTGAATCATCGCCAGTATTATTCATTATTTGTTTTCTTGGTAATTATCATTCTAACTAGAGCAAGATGGAAACCTAGCTTGGTTTGATCGGCAATTCCTTTATGGCTGACAGTGTAGCTAGGATTACGGGAATGAGCCACCACAATCTGCTGTTTACCCAACTATTCACAGCATGGGTTGTTACTTTGCTGTTAGAAGTTTTGAGCCATTTGCATATTCTGGCTATCAATTCTTTATCCATTGAATAGCTATTGAAGATTTTTTCTTCCATCTGTGAGTTGTCTCTAAACTAGAGTAATTGTTTCTTTTGATGTACAGAAATATTTTAATTTGTAGTATATTTGTCTATTGCTCTTATTTTCTGGGAAATTGGGATCTACTTAGTAAATACTTATGATATATGTATGCCTATGTCTTTCCTATTTTGCCTTATGTATTCCTCAAGTAGTTTCACATTAGTCAGGCTTCAGCTTTATGGTTTTGTGATCCTCCTGCCTCAGCCTGCTGAGCGCTAAGATTTACAGGCATGTACCACAGACATCTCTCCTAGCTTTTAATCTACCCAGTAGAGCAAATTTTCTTTCTTTTATTTGTTCTGCTGCTTCAGTTTACTAATGGTAGGGACATATGTGTTCATGTTAACTTAACATACTGCTTGTAAAACTGGATTTTGGCAAACTGTGAAAAATTACCTTTGGTCTCTAGGAAGCAGTGTAGCTGAGTCTGTAGTTCTATACATTTTAGTTACAAAATAAAAGGAAGCTCATAAAACCTGACTGGATGTCCATTCTTGATTATGAAAGGAACTGGTCTAATTTGCAAAATAGAAAAATACAATCTGTCTCTTTAGTATGCATCTGGTATTTATTGCCAGCGCATTGAAAATCACCCAGCTCTATCCTTTATGCCTTTTATCATGTCTTTCAGTCATTTTAGTTTTTGAGACTTTTCCACTTTAGGGGAAAAAGGAAAAAAAAATCAATGTCTGAAACTTCACTCATCTTTTAATACTATAGGACAATATTTCCTTGAAGAGAGTTGGGGAAAGTTAAAAATTGATTTCAGAATGATTGTGTTCATGTCCCCCAAACCCTTATTCTATGAAACAAGACATCTTGTGCAATAGAAAATTGAAATATTTCTAAGTGAATAAACAATATTGCATATATAGTCTTGGAATGGATACCTAAAGCTGTATTTTTGATTTGAACTAGTATAATATATTCTATTAAAACAATTGTGGATTCTTCAAGGAATGAAACTTAATTTAAATATATTATGTTTTTGGGCCTAGGGCTGTAGTTCAGTGGTGGAGTACATACTTAGCATTCACAAGGCCTTGGGTTCAATCTTTAATATTAGTGTAGAAATTATAACGCCTTGATTGATTGCATATAGTCAAAAAATTGTGTAAAGATGACTATGGAAAAGTTATTACATAAAGTAAGATACATGAATGAAATCATATATATGTTAGATATATGTATGTTTGAGAAAGAAAAAAATTCTATCCATATGTATATATATTCTAATCAGAATTATCTTCAATAGTAAATTTGAATTTCTTTGTTAAGTCAGTAGTATTCATTTAACATTGAAAGCTGAGCTGTCAGTGATCCACATTTTCTTCAGCTCTGGTATTTGCACAAAACAACCTGAGTAACAAAAACGGGAGGAAGATGGAACCCTAAAGAGCCCCAGATGCACTGAGGCAATTTATATTCAAAGTTGCACAATGAATAACCTTACATTCTCTCAGTTTCCCCCTTGGAATGTGGCTTAGGTTACTTGCTATATTTAAGCTCTTCTGAGTGTTAATATTTATATATCCTATTCTGCCAGTATCTTCCTTTCCTTATCTTATACTCACCTTCTCCTAGTATGGTGGAAAACACTTCACTCTCTGTGAATAGAGCAAAGTCTTTTTTTACCTTCTGGACTTTATTCATACTTCCTATTAAATAAAGTCCTGCTTATGACAGAAGGAAGTATGACATGCTGATTAAGATCCTGTCTCTGTATTATAGCATCTTGGTTTAATTTCTGGCCATACTACGTATTAACTGTGTGACTTCAGACAAGCTATTAATCATGTCTCAGTTTTATTATCAGTAAGAGTAAAGAAAAAAATACATACCTTTCATAAGACTGTTACAAGGCCACATGGAGTCAATTCTAATGGCTATCTTCAACAATTACTTCCTCTTGTGCTTTCTGTGAATGAGTTATATGATTTTTTTCTATTATTTGTTCATATCTCATTTATTTTTTTATCTTAATTCAGAAAAGTTTTACATTATTGGTATTTGTGCCTCACTACTTCCTCTGCCTAAACAGATTGCAAGAGGCTTTCAAAAAGTGACTTAGTGTTACTCCAAATACAGCTATAGTAACATTATTCTTAAGAAAAAAATTCAAAGCGCCACATTGCTCTGAGTGTGGTATTCAAAATATTGGAGATGAATATGCCAAAAAGTACCAGAAGGCTAAGTATCAAGTTATTTGGGGTTATCTCAGAGCTATAGGATAATGACCATGTCTTATTTTCTTCTGTTTAGTTTTCTGTAGTTTGCAAATTGTTTGTCACGGTGTAATACGAAGTGGTATAAATATTGGAAATACTTTTCTCTGGAGGAATCTTCATTTTTTATAACTCAGTTGCATTTAATATAGCTGGTAATTTCTTTCTACAGAAATATAGTCTTCCGTTGGTTTTCATGATGCCTATCTCCGAACTTGGCTCCTCTACTTCTGCAATCTGTTCCTCAGTCCCCCTAATAATTTTTCCTTTTCAACTGGATCAGCCGTGTTGGGAAGTATCAGGCCCCTCTTTGGGGTTTATGACTCATTTTTAAAATCTTCTTTTAATTGGTGTCTTTCTATTTGCTTTGGTTTTATTTTCTTTTTCTTTCTTTTTTGCTGTGGGTACTAGGGATTGGGATTGAACCCAGGACTTGGCACTTGCTAGGCCTAATGCTTTTGCCACCGAGCTACATCCCAGCCCTCTTATTTCTTTTTATCTAGGGAATGACAAAAAGTTCCATGACTTGATTTAAAATTTATCATCTGAATGAGTATTTCTAGAGCTCTCACATTGCTTATGGTTTTGAGATTCTCATATTTAACCATCTGTTTGACATTTGAAGGGCTCACAGTCATCTCAGATTTAATATGTACCAAATCTTTATGCATCTTTGTAAATGACAGCACCTTTCACCCCAAACAAGCTAGAAACCTGGCATTTTTCCTTGACTCATTTCTTCTTTCCCCCTCACATCCACTTCATCACCTAACACTGATGATACTATCTTGTATACATCTTTTCAAGATCACCACTCCTGCTTACTACCAATATTCTTTTCAACATTATAAGCATTTCTGGCCTAGCCTTTTAACTAGTGTCCTGAATTTTCTTGAGCTTATTCATTCCAAATGTATGATATGTTAAGTACACTACTTAAAACTGTAGATATTGCAGCAAATTGAATTATGAGCTTGGGTTTTGCTCCACATTAATTCACAGTCTTGCTGGGAATGAGGGAATAATAGAATGGCAAAAATGAAGATAAATCAGTGATTTATTTATTTATTTATTTAAATTTTTTGTTGGTCGTGGGAGTTGAATGAACTCTAGGCCTGGGCACTTTCTTGAGCTCTTCAGCTCAAGGCTACCACCCTACCCATTGAGCCACTGCACCACTTCTGGTTTTCTGGTGATTAATTGGAGATTAGAGTCTCAAAGCCTGGCCGGCTTTGAACCAAGATCCTCAGATCTCAGCTTCCTGAGTAGCTGGGATTATAGGCGAGAGACACTGCACCTGGCCAGTGATTTATTTTTTATTTATTTTTTTCTGAGGAAAACTTGGATTGTCCTATAACTCAGCTATGTAGAATAAATCTATACTAAACAGTGATTTATTTTTAATAAATAAAAAGTTTAATTAGTTAATTTCAAGATTGATGTAATTTTAAATATATGATAGCATTTTAACTTGAAAAACATTATTGCAATAGATTGAAACTACCAAATAGAAAACCCTAAGTTTAATAATAATAGCATACCTATTTTCTTTTATTATTAGTATCCCAACATCCCCTTTTCAAAGGACATTTTGGATTAAATCTGTGAAGCTTCTTTTCACTTGAAGCGGTGACACCCTTCTGATCAAGTCAGGCCAGGAAGTTTATGAAACATATGGGCAGCATTCCAAGCCAAGCAACAGCCTCACATTCTAACAGTGATTTATTTTTGACCAGTATCAATCTCACATCTATTTTAATGTTGGTCATCGTTTGGGAATCTAACAGCCACTGTAGGAGAAAGGAGAGAATAGCCTCCCTTAAAGTAGTTTACCAAAAGCAGATTTCAAAATCAGTAAGTGTCTCATAGGATTGTGTTATTTGTCCTCAATTCCTGTCTCCTTTTCCCTCACATGGACTTTCTCACATGGACTTTATTACCTAGAACTTCTGTTCTTCTTAAATGATTCTCAAAACCATCTGCATCACTGTTTTCCCTGATCATTTTTTTTACCCATCTGAATTATCATTGTTTCTATTTTGAGCAAAAGGCTACAACTTCTGTGAGAAAAGAATATGAGTTGAGAGTTACGGCTCACAGTAGGCTTGGAGGGTGCGGGACATAATGTTTCATATGGGTCAGTAAGTTAGGGTGAGGCCAGTCATACATTATTCAGGTAACTCGAAACATCATTTAGTAAGATTGTAAAGCTAGTGGGGATATGGAGGTTATTTAATTTAACACTCCAGTTTTTTTTTTTTAAAAAAACAGAAGTTGAAAGGTTAAGTGATTCATTTGCTTGAGATTATAGACAAGCTTTTTTGAGATCTTGGTCTCTAATCTAATTCACCTAATTCAAAGTTCAATCCTTATTCTAACACACCTTCCTTCTTGCTTTATTTTAGGCTTCTTTACTTTAGAAATTGATTCCTTATACATGTCTTCTAAATTATAAGGTTGTCATGTGAATTTTAAGTATATTTACCTGCTACAAAAAATCTCACACAATGTGACTTATTTAATTTTGCTTTAGAATTTAAATGTCAACATATGAGAAATGGTAGCTGTCAAAGTCATTCCAGAGTATCAGGAACAAACAGACATTATTTAAAACAAACAAACAAAAGCTCAGGAAGAGATTTTAATTGACAAGAATGTCTTGTGCTGCTTTTCTAACCAAATCAGGTGCAGGCTTAAAGCAAGCAAACAAAAAGGCCAGGCCCAGATACAGAGTGCTAAGTGGGTTAGCAATTCTGACAGAAAATGTAGCTCTCTGGCTTCCTCCCTAAGAGAGAAATAAGAAAATATGTTGGAAGACTTTTCAGAGTATCAGAACACCACTGTAGCCCTGTATTCTCTGACCTACCTCATGATAAAGGTTTTTAGCCCCTTTTGCTAGAGTATTTCTTGGGTTAGTTCATTAATAATTATGGTTAAATTACTTCAACATGAACCCTTTAGTGTAGTCAGTATAACATGACCCTTCTTCCATAAAGTTATCTTTTTTTTCATGGCTGTTTTATATCCCAGAGGCATGGAATCAATGTTTAGTCTAATTTGAGTGGTTTTACATCTATTCAGCATCCTCTTGTCCTCTCTAGAACAAGGTAATGATTAGATTACAGATATGAAGAACACTAAACACAACAAAGAACAGAAGGACCAATAAACACAACAAAGAACAAAAGGACCAATAAACCATTGGAGTTAGAATCTTAACCCTTTCCATTTCATTAAATATTGTGGTTGGCCCTTGTTTCAACAGTGGCCCATTTTATATTACACAACACACACATAATTTACATGACCTAAGACCTACAATATGGCCAATTATCCACTCTATATACAGATTATTATTTGTGTTTGACAAAGTTGATAACAGTAGCAAGATGCATACTAGACATTCCAAGCTTAAAGACCTCCTCATTGATTGTTTTGCCAATGGCTATTCATGGAAAATTGGTTATGTGGTTTCAGTTACATTAACATTTTTATCTAAGCATTGTATAGACAGCCATCCCCTTAGATAATGGAACTGCCATTTTCCTTTGCATGTGACTTATGTGTAGGCTAATGATGGCTTAAGTTTGAAGCCATATTTGATAGCTTGTATTTCAATCATAGGCTAGATTACCATTGGGGCTGAGCAAGAAAGGTTTTGAGTTGGAGAACAGTAAGAACCAGATAAATATGAGAATACAGTGAAATTGTACCCTTGAATGTTATTAACAGAAGAAAAGATCATGTTTCAATATTTCATGTATCGAATAAACTAATCCCATTATTAAACAGAATCTAGCTTGTTCTGTTGATAATGTCAGAATTGAAATAAAAAGGATTGACTAAAACAAGGTGCAAATAAGGACCTTGCTTTATAATGATTTACTTAAAGACAGGTTAGAAGTAAAAATGGAAAATATTATACCAAAGGAACTACGTAGAGCATTTTGAAATGAGCTTTTCATATCAGGGCCTTCTCTAGGATAGAAGCAGTAATTATCACTTATAGTCAAATCCTTTGTAAATATTTAGTGACTATGGGGACAAAGGTTCTTAAAAGGAATACTTGTTGTTGAATTCCTCCCATGAGGTAAATATTTTACTATAAAACATGGCATACTGAAACAAACTTGTCAAAGAAAAATTGAAGAAAATTCTAAAATAAATAAAATATATTTACAGTATTTCACCAAATATAAAAGCATGACAGAAGTTTTGAATGTGTTAGAAGGTAATTCTGAAACAAGATGATACATAGATAAATGGCTAGAACCACTTTAAAATAAAATCTGTATAAGCTATCTTCTTTGATGGGGTTAAAGAAACCACTTGGCATATCTCAGACATCTATGATGGTGCACTTGCTGAGTAGGTCATGAAGACGCCATGCTTACAGTGCTGACTGCAGGCGATAATTGCATTAATCACTTTTACATTTATAAATATAGTTCACTGTCCTACACATTGGAATAAAAGGTCATATATTTCCCATTACAAAATTCATCCAAGCAAGAAATTATGGGGGAAAATACATAGCAATTAAAGAAATAAAGACTAAGGCATCTGCTTTCTCATCACATAAAAATAGCTGCAATTAATATTTGATGTGTAGCTTAGTTGCCTCTGCATCCTGTTTGGTTTTTGATTTATGTTATATAAAGTATTGGATTGATGTTTTAAAGCATTTAGTATACTTTTTAAGAAGTTACCATAGCAACGTAAGTGTTTTCTGCATCGTATTATTTTGAATGAGTACTAACATCAATTTTTGCAGTCTTACAAAATAACACTGAGGGTGTTTATCCATTTGGTATTGCTAAATATTTATGTTGCCTCTCATCTATCAGTTTTCTAAATAAGTTAAGACAAAATACTATATGTTTAAAGCTTTTGTTATAGTTACTGTTATTGCAATTACTTTAGTTTTTTGGCTTAGAAGACCAATCTAGAAATAAATGATCCAAGTCAGAGGAATTACATTAAAAAAATGCTTTCATTTACAGTACTTTCAGATAAATAAGATATCCAGCTTCTTACAGAACACCAATTAAACTTTTGGCATTTTTGGTATTGGCATTTTGGCATTTTTTGTTATTTTAGGCACTGCATGAAAAAAATAAACTTTTCATCATCACTGAGGGCTGTCCTTGTTATTTCTCTATTTAGATTGGAAAGTCTATTGGCCAGAACTTTTAAATTCTTGACATGTTACAAACAGACATTTGCCGACCCCACCTTCAGAAAGTCAGAGTTTATAGTGTGTGTGTGCGTGCATGCGTGTGTACTCGTGTGTGTGTGGAGGAGTAGTTAATAGTATTAGCAACTTGGACAAAATTTAAGCATAATGTTCTCATTGAAACAATACATATGTCACATTAACTCTAGTATTAAAATTAGTTTGATTAATTTTATGCCATTTTGTGAGACTGGCATAAATTCACACTTCATTGTGATAGTGGAAGAATAAGATGACCAGATGTTGATTGTGATACAATTTTCTCACAGTACCTGTAGGAATTGTTTAACACAACTGTCCCTTGTACTGAGATGAAGTTTGATGAGGGACTAAATAATAAAATAAATTTTCCTGAACAGATTTGAGATTTAAAATTTCCAATTCCATAGAGCTAATGTTAAAAATCATACATTCAAATTCATCTTAAGTAGTAATTATTCACATTGCTAGCTATAGGCTTATTTTTCTCTTTATTCACAGATAACCACAGAGAACTTCTACAGATAAAAAGTTACCATATTTTACAATCTTCAAAAATATATAGTCTCATACCAGAGATCTTGAAATAGTTGAACAATAAACCTGTCTACATTTGTGAAATATCTGTAGCAACTTCCTCTCCATAAAATCCATAGCCCATTTAAGCCATAACCCATTATAGGAGTGGTAGGCCTACACTATCTTTTCCTGAATACTTTTTTTGGGGGGGATTTCTTTTTTTTCATATATTTTTTATTGTAATTAATAGAAGGGTTACATGATATTTGCCAGATAGATGGTGCATTAATTCCCATACATTGATACCCTTTCACATGTCTTGGTCCCCATTTCCCTCCCTCCCCACCCCCACTTCTCATCTTGTTTTCCCTCGTTCCCTATCCAATTTCAAATAACCAAATACAAATATATCCGAGAAATGCAAATCAAAACAACTCTAAGATTCCACCTTACTCCAGTTAGAATGGCCAAGATCAAGAAAACTAATAACAACAGATGCTGGAGGGGAGGTGTCCAGGAGGGATCACTACTACACTGTTGGTGGAAGTGCAAACTCTTTCAACCACTATGGAAAGCAGTATGGCAGTTCCTCAAAAGACTAAACATAGAACCCCCCCATGACCCAGCAATTCCACTACTTGGCTTTACCCAATCATCCATAAACAAGGACATACTAAATCCACTAGCACAACAATGTTCATTGCAGCACTATTCACCATAGCAAAGATATGGAACCAATTTTGATGTCCCTCAGTTGATGAGTGGATCAACAAGATGTGGTATTTGTACACAATGGAATTCTATGCTGCTGTCAGAAAGAATGACATTGCCCCATTTGTTAGGAAATGGAAAGACTTAGAAAAGATCATATTAAGTGAAGTAAGCCAGACTCAAAGGAACTTAAGCTCATTGGTTTCCCTCATTTGTCATAATCAGTAGAAACCTTGGGAACTCCTACCAAAAATTTGCAATAGAGCAAAACCTCCTGAATACTTTTTGAGAAGAAAATTCAACTTGGAAAAACTTCCCCTGTGCACAAAATTTTACTTTGCTGTACATCAAGGTTTTTTTAGAACTCTGACTCAGTGACACAGTTTAAATACCCTCTCTAGGTATGTATTTTTTTAACCACTCCTGCTATTAGAGCTTATTGATTTTCATGGTGATCTAAAGATGCCCTGAAAATTGGAAAGCCTTCATCATTTTGAGTCTCTTGAGTGATTGGATAAAACACAATTTGCTTGTTCTCTGCTGCCTCTTGGAATTTTTACTCAGGTAGGAAATGATGTTGTCTTGGACCTAAGACTTTAGGATTTAGCTATTAGTCTTCTAGTGTTTCCTTGTATTGACAGAAACATCAGGATCATAAGTGATATGCCATTAATAAAGTGAATACTTAAACTCTGTGGCATTACTTAAACTCTATTGCATTACTTATTAGTCAAGCAATACCTAAAAGGCATGTAATACTGCTGTGTGTGTGTGTGTGTGTGTGTGTGTGTGTGTGTGTGTGTGTGTATTTTAGGTAAATATTTGAGCCACGTTATAGCACAGTAAAACCCCAAATTAAATTACTAACATAACAGGACAGGCAGAGAATCCAAGGTTTTAGTATTGTAAAATAGGATCTAAACCAAATCCTAAAAGGTGAGATTTAGCAAGCATTAGAGGAAAGACATTGCTATTTGGTTAAGAATAAAACATTTGTAAATTTTATGAAGTTCTAATGTTGCAGGTAACTGGAGTGGGCATTTTTTCTCCATTGGGTGCATCTGAAATCTAACTGAAAGCTACTTACCCTCTACCAGAAATGGTCCATTGCCCCTAGACTTTAAGTTGGTGAGGACAGAATACAAAAAGGATTGCATATATGAATGAGGTCATTTGGTTGACATTTTCCAATGAGTTTCCAAGGTCATTTTGTTAATTCATCCCTTTTAACCTATTAATTAGTACTCAGTAAAAGCATCCCCCTTTCATCACATGGAACTATGAAGTAACACTTTTGCTTGAACAGTTGCTTTTCAGAAAGAACTGTCCTCTAAGGGAATAAAGCCAATATCTTTGATTGACAGAAAGCCAATTCTACGTAACTGTTAGATTAAGCCACTAATACTTTAGGATTTATCTGTTTCCAGGATAGTGCTTAGTATGAGCAAGTACAAGGAATATGTTTGGATTTTTAATCAGCAAGTAAATAATGTAAGTGAATAATTTTAAAGACCAGTAATTTGTCCTAGAACTCTGTTTGTACTACTGAAAGGGTTCTAATCTGTTCCAGTAATCATGGGGTCTGCTTTCTGTAGCAAACAGGCAGATTAGATCTCTGAGCTTTAAATTCTCTTCTACTTGGTGGCTATAGTTGATTTCCTTATATACTGTGACTGAGATTTTCCTTTTGGCTATCTATTACCTACTCATAGATAGTTGTCAGCTTTTCTTTTAAAATGACTTCGTCATTTGTGTCTTGCAGCTATCACTACCAACACGATTAGGTTTTGGCTCTGAAGGACTATGTAGAAATAAATATTTAGACAACTAATTATACAGGACTTTCTGTTAAGATGATGGAGGTGAGAAATAAAAAGCTTATGGTCAGAACTTATAAAGAAAACTATCTTTTCAAAGGTATGAGTTTTCAATGTACTCAAGAATCGTCTTTCTATCTTGTCAAGCAAATTTCCTTTCACTAGGAAAAAACAATAAAGCTCCATTAAGTGCTGTTGAACTGACAAATTTAATAGTAATCAGTTACAGACAGGAGACAGATGCTTCTCTACTTGAAATATACAGCTGGTATGCCAGAACTCACATCTTCTCTCTCTGCCATGCTTGGTTTCATTAACCTTCAGAATGTCTTTTATTCTTCTGTCTTAAACCAATCTTATTATTCCCTTAAGAGTCTGGAAAGAGCAACAGAACATGAGCTACAACCATAATTGTGTTAACCAATTAGGCTCTCATTTCATAAAGGCCTAGAATTTACCCTAAATCTTCCACACACATGGAGATACACTGGAGTGTCTCATCCCAGCTAATGTGATATAATTTCCTAATGTATCTTTATCCTCATGTCTAGATAAATCTCTTTCATATCCTCATTAAGCATATTGTCACAGTTCTAATGATACTGTAGACAGGAATGCTTTCATAGGACCTTGGGAAATTGAACAGAGAATCACAATCATCTTAACTCTCTTCTACTATATCTCATTGTTACCAAGCTTTAAACTAGTGCTGGCCACACCTTACTATCTACATTTGCTAATAATACTGTAGAGAATTTAATAGGAAGTGGAATATCCAAATGCATAAAAAGAGGTCTGAATAGCCCAAACTTTTAGCTTACTTTGATTAGTGTTCTATTTCCAATCGTTGCTTCAAGTATTTTGTCTAACTATTCTAAATCCCCCTTCCTCATTCTTTCATCAACTTTATTTGAATATGTGAGTATATCTCACAGATCTCATTGGTGGTGGTTGTGAGAAAATTCTATATTATTATAAAGAGGGCCTACTTTACTTCAAAAAGAGGATTGATCCTTAGGCAGATACTTTTCTGTGTCTAAGGAAATATATTCTCTCTCTATCCCCCCCCTCTCTTCTCTTCTCTCTTTCTCTGTCTCTCACACTGTTTTTCTTTTTAAAAAAATTTGATTGTCAGAGTGATATATAGAGGGGTTACCGATACATTGATCAGGTAGTGAGTACATTACTTCTTGAACATTCATACCCCTTACCATGTTTTTCTCCCACTTTCCCTCCCATACCCCTTCCCAAGTTGTAAAGTTCATTTCCAACATAATGTCTTGTGAATATTGCTGCATCTCGGTGTTTCTCTCTGACTCTGCTTCGGTCTCTCTGTCTTTCTCTGTGTATTTTCTAGTAATTTTGGCAGCAGTTTAAAAGTTGTTTTGTTTAAGAATATGAGCTTCCTTCTGTTTTGTTTTGTTTTATTTTGTGCTTGTCCTGAGGCTTGTCCTGAACTCAAAACGTAGATGTTGTCCCTGACCATTTTTTCTCAAATTTTATGCTCTGCCACTTGACCTACAATTTCACTTCTGGCTTTTTCGGTGATTTACTAAAGATATGCATCTCTCGTAGTTTTCTTCCAAGTTAGTTTTGAATTGTGATCCTCAGAGTAGCTAGAGCAGCTAGCATTACAAGCACAAACCATCAGCAGAGCCAACTATGAGATTCTTTTTTTTTAAAGTATGCTGAGAAGCATCTGTAAATATGAATCTCACAAACAATTTTTTTTCTTTTTGACAATAGAAATATACTACGAGACTATCTAGGGACTTTATTGCCTTTCATTCTGTTGTCATAATTTTGCTGTAATACAGTTGCTCTTCTTCTGAACTTGCTTTTCACTTTGTTTCATAGTGCAACACTTTCTGGGGTAGCAATATCTACTCTTTTCATTTCCTACTTAAAAAACGTTTATGTTGTATCAAGTATACTTGTCTCCAGAGTAAACCACCATAACCATAATGAGCACTCGATTCAGATATTCTAATTCATACAATTCTCAGCAAGTACTCTAGACCCCTTGAATCTGCTATTTCTTTTCTGGATAATAGGAGGTTAAAAGTAAGTGTTTTTAATATAACATACTGTTATTAAGGAAGTTAAATATATAATTGTGCAGATAGCAGAATGCTTACACAGATTGGTATTTTTGAATTAGTTGTGAGAGAAAATACTCTTGATATCCACTGAACCAATCTAATTCTAATTTGAGGACAAAATATACATATAGCCAGAGCTGTCATCTGGTCATGAGACATGGCTTCTGAAATGCAAGAACAGGAATCAGTGCCCTGCAATTTTCTTCTCCCTCCTGTTCACTGGTGCCTGAAGGTAATTCCCTAGTGTATCATTATTTTGACTTAAGGCTGCTTGGTCCCCGTTAACATGCAAACAACCTTGGGAGCTCAGACGTATTTATGTTATACTTGTTTGGAAGATTATTTCTTAGTACCTTTCTTACATCTGGTTTTGCTGTTCAGGATTTAAGACCTTGAAATGCCTACAAAGTCTTAGGTCAAGGTTATATATTATAACACTATCAAGTGTATTTCAGTAAGATTTGTAGTTTAGGATCCTTGATTGCTAGTGGCTTATTTTTTCATATCTGTACCAACGTATTGTTCCTTCTGGACACTAAATAATATAATCTAACTGAATGCAAAAGAGAATTCTAGGAGGAACTTCAAACATTTCACCGTTTCTTTTAGTTGAAAAGCAAGCATTAAATTCAGATGCTAAATTGAAGCAGACACATTTTGAGTGGCATATGGTTTCTTGGAAGGTTTCCTTAGCTAGGAACCTGGCAGTTCTGGAGCTACCTCTGGCTAGTCACATGGTTATGTTGAATGATGGGCTGTCTAGAGCTTCCTGCAGCCTTTCAGAATCATCAAAACATATTTGATTCACTTTGAGTCTTTTGTGTCACTATAAGTAACAGAACTACTTTCTTCTGTCAAAAGTACCTAAAATTTCAGTGTGAAATATGTTTGAACATTTTGCTTTTTAAAAAAAAATCACAGCCCTCTGACCTAATTTCCATTAAGCATCAGATATCCAAATATTCTTCAGCTAGATGGAAGTATCCAGTAGATTGCCCAGCTGAGCTGGTGGGAATTGGGTTGAAAACAACTTCTCTCTGGAATCATTTCCTACAAGGGCCTGAAGAAACATTTCTAGTTTTACCCAACACACTGCAGAAGAGAGCTTTCCACAGCTGCTTGGCTCTTTCTAAATCCTGGGGCTCTAACTGTAAAATATGTTCAGTTTTTGTGTAAAATCCCTCTGAGAGATGTAAATTCTACATGTATGGTGTTGACAACAGTCAAAGTCATAATGATGTAAGATATCTCTCAGAGTATACCTAGTGTGCAGGATGACATCTTTACAGGGAGGGAGGGAAGGGGAGAGAGGAGAGAGAGAGAGAGAGAGAGAGAGAGAGAGAGAGAGAGAGAGAGAGAGAGAGAGAGAGAGAGAGAGAGAGAGAGAGAGAGAGAGAGAGAGAGAGAGAATGGAGAGAGTCAGGTTTGGGGTTTGAACTCAGGGCTTGGAGATTGACCCTGAGCTTTTTCCTCTCAGAGAAGACCACTGTTTTACCACTAGAGCCAAAGCCCCAGTTTTGGCTTTTTAAGTAGATAATTGGAAATAAGAGTTCCATGGACTTTCCTGTTCTGACTGGCTTTCAACAATGATCCTCAATTCTCCAGACATGAACCATTGGCACCTGGCCTACCTCTTTATCCTTAGAAAAAAATATGCCCATCTTCAATTTTGTTCCTTGTATTTATTATTCACTAGTGGCTGATGCCTGTATCCCTAGCAAGTCAAGAGGCTGAAATCTGAGGATCATAGTTGGAAGCCAGCCTGAGCAGCAAAGTCCATGAGACTCTAATCTCCAGTTAAATCAGAACTATCACAATGTCAAAAGAGGAGAAGTAGCTTAAGTAGCAGAGTACCACCAGCCTTGAGCAAAAAGAAGTTCAGGGAAAGAGCTCAGGTCCCGACTTCATGCCTCAGGACAAACAATGGGATAAAGCAACAAGTTATGTACAGGTTAGTAGTAATACATATCAAAGTATGTAAAATTACATGCATGATTACAATCTACAAAAAACTTCCTTTGAAATTAAAGAAAAATCATTTTCTACATACTCATTTTTCTTTTTTTTTCTTCAGAATGTAGTCAGTGTCCACCTTTGTATTTTAAGGGTGAAAGTGATTACAACATTGGAGATAACTTCTATAGATTGAAGGATGAGAAAATTAAATTCTAAATTTATTTTTATTTATTTTTTATGTTTTTTATTGTAATTAGTAAAAGGGTTACATGATATTTGCCAGATAGAAGGTGCATTAATTCACATACATTGATACCCTTTCACATGTCTTGGTACCCGTTTTTTAAATTCTAAATTTAAAAAGCATTAAAAAAAAAAAAGAAATTCATTTCCAAAGGATCTGGAATAAAGAGGAGCAGGGAGACAAGGAAAACAAGAGATCAGGCCATATACAAAGGTTGAAGACCCCATGTCCAAGACTCATTTTCTACTTACAATCAACATTCATGAAATTCCTATGGCTATCGAAATATTCTTATATTATTTTTTATTTATTTTTATTATCTTTTTTATTATCTTTAGCTGTACACAGCATCTTACGAATAAATGTGTCTTCATAAATGCCTTTAAACATTCTCACCTGTCCCTCCCAAACGCTCCTTGTTCATTTTTCTTACTTTTGTATGATATACTTTTGGATTCTTTTTTTCTTATATTTTTTATTGTAGTTAATAGAAGGGTTACATGATATTTGCCAGATAGTTGGTGCATTAATTCCCATACATTGATACCCTTTCACATGTCTTGGTCCCCATTTCCCTCCCCCCCACCCCTATCCCTTGTTTTCCCCCATTCCCTATCCAATTTCAAATAAATACAAATATATCCGATATATCAGGTAACTACATACTCATTTTTCTACATGCAGTTTTTTAAGTTCACATAGGTTTGCCATCTGTCCAAAAATGGGTGCAGATGACTACATTTCATTATGTTGTTAAGATTTTAGCTAGTAAACAATGATTATAACTAAAATGGATTTCCTTGAAGGGTCCCTGGAAAAATCACAAAAAGTAGCTTGTTGCTCTGCCTTTGTTGCAATATAAATCAGTTATTTTACTGAGCCTAAAGCTTCACTTGCCTTATTTATTCATCTGCCAGTTGAATGTTGAAGTATAATTCAACCCAACAGATTCCTTGGAAAGCAACAATGACCTCAAAGCAATAAAGGTACAGTGTTATTGAAATGTTCAGTTATTCAGTATATTATATATATTATATCATATATAGTTTAGAATTTTCTTTTTCATTAAGTGTTGAATAGTGTTGTCGTTTAACAAAGCAGTTTATGAATATATCATGGTCAATATCACTCCTTCAACATTCTCACTCGTCTGTCCCCTACTTACTTCTTCATTTGCTCTTTCTAATTTTGTAGGAGATATATTGGGTTATTGAGTACTTTCTCCTTATCTTCTTTACCTTTTCCACCATTTCCCTTGACACCACCCTAGCCCATTCGAGTGCTTGCTTCCTCATGTTTTATTGTGCTGAATGTTGATTTTGCCTTTCTAAGGAATTGTACTGTTTTTGAATACTTTAGTCATAAATGTGGTTTATTCTAACCAGATCTACTCTTCAAATCTGAGCTGTGCATTACAAAAAGCACGCTAAGATAATATAGTAAACCCATCCTACTTACAATAGATTTAGTTTTGGCTCTGACACTTTATCTAGTGAATCCCAGTTTATATCACAAAAGTTTTATTGTAGTATGTAGTTCCTATCTCAAAGGAGTATTGAAAGGATTGAATTTATAAGTAGATGTATAAGAACTTATGCATTCACATATATTTTGTAATGTATAAATTATGATGCTGATCATAATAATTATAAATCAAGTTACAGACTTGAAAGTACCCCCTCTTGGTAGATTCTTGAATATAATGGTTATAAATCAACAGTATCAGTTGAATAACCATGCAGCCAACCATAGTGTTTATCTTATTTTCTGACAATAGTTTCAGATTCTATCACATTTTAGGCCTGTAAGTTTGAATAGCACAGCTATTTTACACCAACATTCTAATATACACTGATCTTGTAAGTTTTCCTTGTAAAATGCTATTACCAGATGTTAAAATGAAAAACCCACTCAGAACTGATTATAGTCAATTGTTTTTTTTCATTTGAATCATTTTGCCTAAATATTACCTCTCTGATTATGAGACATATTTATGAATCAAAATCTTTAATCCTACTGTAGATATGTACATATAAGGAAACTAAATTAGCTGCCCATATCTAAGAGCTGGGCACTGCACTACGTATGCTTTAGACATTATAAATACTTAACTGATGACTGAAGAAGAAAGACCAACAGAAGCATAAAAGGAATCCTTTGACAGATAGGAAGAAGTATCTTGGCTTTGGACTTCTAGAATGACTCATAAAAGAAACTATATTTAGAAAGTTCCTCCTTTGAGTGCAGTATTTCCTAGATAGAAAGATCCGCAGGTACAAAAATGATACATGATGAAAAAGGATAGAACCCACTGGATGGTAATACATAGGTATATAAGAACATTTGCAGCTAGAAGAGTTGGAATATCAGAGAGAAAAGGGAGGAGAGAGCCAAGACAGGGGAAGGGGAATCACTACTGCCTGGTTTATCCTTATAAAAACAAGAGTAAGCAAGGAACATGAGCAGAGTTCCTTCTGTAGAGAATCAATGGGAGTTTTTAATCCATTGGACAAGTAGACATGATTAGGAATCTTGAGTACAAGTGGTATGGTTGTCATTCACGAAATAATTGTCAAGGGTAAAGAATTGTCTAATTGTATAAACAGTTGATTAATGAAACAAAAAACGCTACTTGGATACTTCCAGAGAGAAGAATGCTACATGAACTAAGCAAGAGACACAGTAGCAGTGAGGCTTAGAAGTTTCACTTGAGAGATTTCTGAAAGGAATTCTCTGGCTATGGTGACTGATGTAACCATTCTCATAAGTTCTATTTATTTACTTATGTATCTACCTACTTACACACACACACACACACACACACACACACACACACTCATTTTACGTCTTTAACTGTGGCTTGATCTCAGGGGTTAGATGTTGTCCCTTAGATGTATTACTTAATGCTGGCACTCTACTACTTGAGTCACAATTCTACTTTAAGCTTTGTGGTTGCTAATTGGACATAGGGGTCTCAGTGACTTTCTTGCCTTGCTCGCTTGGTTTGGAACTTCAGTTCTCAGATCTTATATTCTAGAATAGCTAAGATACAGGCATGACCTAACAGTAACTGGCTCTACCAAATATATTTTATTCTTCATGTGGAGAATGACAGAAAATGCCCACTGAAACAGAGGCAGGCTCACAGACATGGAATATATGGGAAGGCACTTAAGATTATTCCCATCAAGACCAAGGAGCCATTAGAGTGTTTGCATAGGACATGGTCCATTCTATGTTTTAATTGAGATCATTCAGGAAGTAGTAGTGAAAGCATAATTATTTTTAAAATAATAAAATATTAAAAAGCAAGCATCAGAATAAAAGAACTCTTTTAGTGGAAAGAAAGGATGTGGATTTGGCCTGAGAACAAACATTAAGCATTTGGTTGTTAGATGAACCATTATGCATCATGAAATCAACCTCTGCTCCAAAAACCACAAGTAGACACTTGATTCTTTGGAATAAGACAGACAGAAAGAGCTCATGTTACTATTTAACTTCTTTGCCATCTGATTCAATTCTAATATTAGAGTTGTAGTTCTTATTATTACAGTACCATAGTATTTTCAGACAAATCACTCTTTTCCATTGTGTGTGTGTGTGTGTGTGTGTGTGTGTGTGTGTGTGTGTGTGTGTGTGTGTGTGTGCGTGTGGTTTGGGGTCTTCAACTCAGGGCCTAAGTGCTCTCCTTGAACTTTTTGCTCAAGGCTCTTCCACTTCTGGATTTTTTCTTTTGGTGATTTTTTCCAAAGTTGACAGCACAAGTAGTTTCCAAAAGTTAACATCATATATATATATATATATATATATATATATATATATATATGTGTGTGTGTGTGTGTGTAGATAACCAAATTATACATATATATATATATCAATAATAACAACATGTTAGACATCAATACTAAATGTTTAGAAGAAACACCAAACTAAATCTAACTCTAAACAAGGATCAAATATAAGAATTATGTAGAAACTAAAACTAAAACTAAAAAGAAGTCGTACTGTTTAGTCTTATTCTAGATTGACCTCTCTTGTACTTGAGTTATCTAACAGAACAATAACTCTGGATAAAGTATGAAAAAAGAACAAAGATGTTTGTTTTGTTTTGGTCAGTCCTAGGGCTTTGAACCCTGGGCCTGCACCCTGTCCTTGAGCTCTTCAGTTCAAGGCTACCATTCTACCCCTTGAGCCACAGAGTCACTGCAGGTTTTCTAGTGGTTAATTGGAGATAAGAGTCCCAGGGACTTTAGTGCCCTGTCTGGCTTTGAACCTCATCCTCAGATCTCAGCCTCCTGTGTATCTAGGATTACAGGTGTGAGCCACACCACCCAGCTTCAAAGAATGTTTTTTTCTTTTAAATCATGGTAAGTTACTGCCCTCTAATTTTAAGATAATAGTCCAGGGAAATGCCTTGTGGCAGTGAACACATTTGTCTTTAAAAAGAAAGTATAGGAATAATAAGCAAACTAGAAAGAACCTTTTCCCTGGGTTTTGAGAAAAACCTTTGAGATTTATTGCATTTTGGAAGAGGGAAAGAGACAAGAGGGAGACACAGAGAGAGACAGAAATGACAGAAACACAGAAACTGTGCTAGGAAGCCTGACATATAATCAAAACTCCACTCACTCTTATATTAGCTAATGAACCAGAGACAAGAAAATAAGATAATTCTCAAGTCCAAGATATTGTCACCACTTTCCAGATAACCTATCAGCATAACAGCCAATCAAATATTAAGACTGGCTCATCTTGTATCAGCCTTTCTTGTGATTGTACAGAAAGGATTAGACAGGTAAAGCCTCTCTCAACTTCTTATTAAACATTCAGATTTATTTGGGATGTGTGTGGAAATCTCACACTGGAACAGATCATTACACATTAGGATATTTTTTTAAACATTTTCAATTCCATCTCTTTAAAGTAGATACAATGCTGGAAATGGAAATGGCCCCTTCTGGAGGCCCTACTCTTGCAGATAGAGGAGAGCTGCTTGTTCAGCTCTGGTATCTGGAGCCCACATATATTTCCTGACATTTTCCCCCATCCCTTCTATAAATTGTAACACTGCCCGAGTCTTGCTTTCTCCACAGTTTGTCCCCACAGGGTATACAAATTCACTTTTCTATCTTATATATTTTATTTCATTTTCTGTTTTGGCAGGTAAATGTTTGGAATCAGAAACTGGAGCAGATGGTTGTGGGCTTTGGTAACTAAAGCTGCTCTATTTTTCAAAGACTTGGATTTTCTATGGTGAGATACTGCCTAGGCAATCAGTAAATTATTGTGTAATGCAGCCTCCTTGTAAACATCACTGTGACTGAGAAACTTAGTTTTACAGAGTTATGGGGGAAAGTGCCTATGGTCTAGGTATTTGGTAAATCAGAGGAAAAAATATACTCTGGTCATTGAACTATCTAGTTCGTGCTTTCATTCTGAGTCTCTTAGTGATGAGATTATGTAATTCTTTTTCAGAGAAAGAGGTATTGACCCTTTGAGATGATAAGAAGTGTGATATTCAACAGTGACATCTCAAAGATATGGATCATTTATTTCAAACTCAGCTTCATTCTTCAATTTAATCCGACTTTACATCATTATGGAATATATAACTTGTTCCATGGCAATATTTCCAATCTATTTCTTCTCCCAAAACTTTCAAAATGAATGGAATGTGTGCTAACCAGCCTTTTACCATAAAGGCAATTTTCCAAATTTTACAGAAGGTTTACTATAGTCTTTCTCTACTGAGAAGTTTTCCCTTAGAATTAAGCAGAAACACTTGTAATGATTAATTAGATCTAGTTTACTCAAAAATCAAGCACTCTTGAGATGTAAAGGTTTAAGAAAACTTAATACGCTTTTAATGACAAAAAATTCAAGATTGTTTTTCTCCTACCTCAGTGCCCGGGAACTCACTTACATATTCTCACTCGCATAGTTGACCTTTAAAATTTCACTTGTGTGGGGGAAAAATGAGAGATGTCTGGTTTGCAAATGTAGGAAACGCATTTGGGGATGAGTAGGAGGTAAGTGATACATCAGGCCTCCTTGTGCAGCTACCACAGGCTCCCATGCCCTGTCACTCCAGGACAAACCCATGCAAGAAACAGCAAGAGCATCTTCCTCCATCCTCCTCATCCCCCTGCTTCCTTCATCCAGATGGCTTCCTCATTATGTATGGGAAGATCATTCTTCCTGTGTACTTGGCGAAGTGTAGAATTTGTTATAGAACATTACCTTCTCTGGGTAAGGTTTGAGGAAGATGATTCCTCAGATTTCCCTGTGGCTTCTTTCAAAACAGAGACCCATTAGACACTGAACAAATTGAACATTCCGGAGAGGACACCTGCGAGGGCAAGTAGAAGGCACAGAAAAATACCGAGAACAGGGTGCATGGGGTCTCTCACAGGTCTCCCTGCCACAGTATTTACACAAACAGCATCTACCTGCAGGAACCTAGCATTCACTTAAATCACAATGAAATTAGAGAGTGAGAGCCTTAATTAAAACTCATTCGTGTGAATCACTTTCCCCTTAGTCCTCAAACATTTTTTTTCAAATAGGTTCCTGCTTAATTTATGTTTTTATTGGCTCTCTTACAATATCATAAATTATCTTGCTTACTGCTTCAGCAGTGATTTGCACGTGTAACTGCCTATGACCTGTGACTTCAACTGTGTGGATTTGAAGGACAAATATGACAGAGGAAAGAAAAGGACTGGCAACAGAATCACACAGGAGTTGCAAAGAAAGCTTCCAGGTTTCTCTTTGCCTATTGTTTTAGGGCAAAGGGTGTTTATGAAGCATGTCCACAGGAAGTTACTGAGTGAGAGCTTTGTTTAATGTCTATCTGTCAGCTTACTGAACTGCCACAGAGAGATTGACAGAATCTTCTGGCATTTAAGCATGGATGTTTGTGTTTGTCAGAAGCAGTTTCCAGTCTAAGACAATATTCCATGCAAATGAGAAAAAGTACACACTGGACAATGGATCTGTCGAGGGAATTTTTCTCTCTTCCTGCCACTCCATTTATTTACTTTTAATTTATGAAACATTAAAATCGGTAGCGAGTTACTTAATAATCTATGCTTGTAAGCATGAAAATGTCCTTCCCCAACGATGTTGATAGTACACATAATTTTCAGTATATATTATTTCTGAAATCATATACATTCCCAGAAAGAAAAATAGTAAACTAAAGTATCTGTTCTAGTAAGGATGATATAGGCTTTTAATTTTAAGGATTGACATCAAAATGTGCACACGAAAGATAACTTTATTTGAATAAATTTAAAAGCAACATATCCTGTTGTCTTACATTAGTGTGAATTTTAAAGCTTTCTATTTGAGAGCCCATGAAACTCTACTGAATTCAAATGAAATAATCCATTTCATGGTTCCTGATTAAAGTGATCAGCTACCACATTCCCAGGAGCAACTTTTAATTGAAGATTAATTTGTAAAAGATAGAATGTTCATCAGTTCCTTCAAAGACACAGACAAAAATAAAAAAACCTGTATTTTGAAATAATTCAGAATCATTTCAAATTAAGAAAATAATATGCTGCCATTTAACTTAAGTAAAACTATACTTTACCAAGAACTATCAATTATTAAATGTCTATACATTGTTAAGTAAAATTTATAGGCAATTGTAATCATTTTAGAGAGATGGTCTTTACCAAATTATATTTCTAAAATGATATCTTTAATAGGATCTATGTTATAGTCAACATTTCATTGTATTATTCTTTCTTATTGAAAGGCAAAACACTAGAAAACAGTCTAGAACAAAGCATTCTACAAAACATGCAATGGATGTGTGCTTTTCCTTTGACTCCTAAAATCTAGTATTTCATTCTCCAGAAAGACAATTTCCAGCTCTTACTTCTGTGATGCTTGTCTGCATAAGTACATCTACTTTCTTTCCAAATGCCTATTGGATATTATTTGGACATATCAACACCACCTACCTTACACTGAATTTGTCTTCCCTGTGGTTTCCCCTCATCTCCGAAACTCATCTCATTTTCTATGTCGCTCTTTAGCCTACTCTAACTTCTCAGCAATTATTAATTGCATCCATTGCAATGTTTATTTTCTTTGTTGTCATACTACTTAAAGCTTATATCATGTCAATGGTTAATAATAAGAGTTCTCTTAAATGCTGTCAGTGATTAACATTCATTTTACTTTGGTTTCAGTCTGGATAAACTGTGGAACAATCTCAAACCTCCAGCTGATGCTCATTGTCACATTTCTGCTGGTTCCTAGGACTCTCGATTATGCAGAGATAGAAACTAAAATTCTTTCGCTTTCAGTGTTTCCCAATTTATAGCTTAATCTTCCTTTCTGAGAGTCTTCTGAGTCTTTCACTTGAATCATCTCTTGGCATTATTTACTTCTTTCATCAATTCTCTTCCTTTTTCTCTTAACATTATTTCTTCTCTGAATGTTGCTACATTTAGGCATATCCCAACACAAACCTTCAGTCTTATATAATTTCTCTTCACTTTAAAAGCTATTTATTGAACAATACTTTATGCTATGAAAGTGAGTAATATTGGCTACCTCAGATTCCGTAGATAGCTTGTTAAAAAAAAAAGGCTCAATCACCACAGTGTTAAAAAGTAAAGTATTAAGGCAGCATACTATGGATACTATAGACTTGGGCACAATTATATATTAATCAAAATAACTGTCCTCACACAATTTGAGAAAGCAGGGCAGGCAAGTGGCACATTGATTATTGTGAACCCAATGTTTCTCATTGTTTTTAGATGTAATGAAAACATTTGGGTATTAAAATCTCTATGACACTGATTGAAAAGAGTATATGGTATACATACTATAATGTACATAATAACTTCCCAGTTGATGCTCATTTTGATGGTCATTTTAATATTGTGGATGACTATTATCTGACAAGAATATTTGCTTAATTATCATTTCTTTGGAATGAATTCCAATAAATTAATTTAATAAGCAAAGAAGCCACTTGCTAGTAGCTTATACCAGTAATATACGAGCTACTCTGTAGGCAGAGATCTGAGGATCGAGGTTCAAAGCCAGCTCAGATAGAAAAGTCCATGAGATTCTTATCTCTAACCATCAAAAAAAAAAAAACCGGCCAAAAGTGGAGCTGTGATTCAATTGGTAGAGTGTCAGCCTTGAACTCATGGACAGCATTGAGTCCAAACCCCAGATTGTCACAAGAAAATAAAAGAAAGGAAGAGAAAAGAAAAGGAGGGAAAAGAAAAGAAGAGAATGGAGGGGAAGGAAGGGAAGGGAGAAAGGGAGGGAGAAAAAAAGAAAGAGAGAGAAGGAAGAAAGCAAAGAAAGAAGGAAGGAAATGTTGAAGGAAGGAAGTTTTGAAGGTCTTCCATAACTTTTTTTTTACACTAACGATTTCCCGGTATCCACTTTGTCTAACTTAGCTTAAGCCAGCCACGGTGTAATCTTAGCTACTCAGGAGGCTGAAATCTGAGGATCACTGTTCAAAGCCAGCCCAGGTACTAAAGAACATAAGACTCTTATCTCCAATTAGCTGCTAGAAAATAGGAAGTATGACCATGGCTCATGGGGTAGGGCAGTAGCCTTGAGCTTAAGAGCTCAGGGATAGTACTCAGGCCCAGAGATCAAGCCCCATGACTCCCGCAAAAAAATAGACTTAGTTGTTACCTAAACTTGGCCAGTTTTAATATATAAACATGTTTTTGTATTTTTTTCATAAACATATTTTTTTGCTTGGGTATTAAAGAATCTTAAAGTAACAACACAAACCTTTGCTTTCAAAATGTTCTTGATCTACTGTGAGAGATATGTAAAGCATCATTTAATGTAATGCCTCAATAACTCATGGTGTAAAATGGTTTTTGTAAATGTTTATGTGTACTTTAAAAATTTTAATGGATGAATGGACCAAGAAAATGTGGAACATATATGCAATAGAATCTTACTTATCTATGAGAAAGAATAATATGTCATTTGCAAGGAAAAATGGATATGGACCTTGAAAAAATTATGCTTAAGTGAAGTTAGTCAGGCTCAGAGAGAAAATAGCACATATTTTCTTTTGTAAAGTTAAGTTAGATGTAAATACTATCATGCACGGTAAAGTATATAGGACTCTATTCTTGTACACACAAACAAACTGACTGAAGGAGAGTTTACTTAGGGGAGGAACTGAAAAGTGTAACTCCTCTGAACAACAAATGAACTATTTGCCAAAATGGATACCAGGAAGTAGAAACATGTTACATGGGGCACAAGGGAGCACATGAATGGTGGAAGGGTGAGTAAATGCAGTCATTTTGTTTGGTGTATAGTGTATAAAAATTGAACTCCATAACTTGAGGGTAGGAATGGGAGAGGGAAGAAAGGGAAAAACATCAAAACGGGTGACATTGATGAGGAAGCATTGTATTAATAACTCAGCTTTGCGAATTGTAGCCTCTTTGTACAGGTATATAGTATAAAATGTTTTTAATGTTAAATTTAGAGCGGGGGGGGGAACAACAGTTTAAAAGAAGAGTTGTCAATTTCCAGGCTGGTTTTGATTAGTCTTTTGAGTAAATTATACATTTATCTTCATTTTTATTAAGTATTGTTAGTCACACTGTATTTATTCTATCTCTTTTACAATTTTTACTGTACTGTGGTTTTTTGCTTTGATTTGGGGAGCATATATGTATTTATTTTTAAAATGTATTGCAGCATATACATTTATTTTTAATGTCATAACTTCCGCTAGTTCTTTTTTTGTTTCATCATATTATAAACTGTATGTTTTAAAACAGTCATAAAATTTGCTACTAGTAAATGGAAACAATATGTGTGAGTACTGACCATGTTTTTCTTGCACACTTGCTAAATTCTCAATTCTAATACAATATATTCACATGTTTTACTTTATTTACATTTAAATAATGACATATTATCTTCTAAACTCTAAATATGGATTTTTATAGAATAAAATCTAAATAATGTTTTTTTCTTCCTTTCAATGATTATATACTTGGTTCTTTCTCTCACAATATCACAAGACCCCTATTTTGAGCTTAAAAGACAGATTTAAAAAATATACAAGGAAGGAAGTTTCTTACCAGAGAAATTTTTAATCGAAGTATGGGAAATGTATTCTGCTCCTTGTTTGATGAAAAGAAACAATGAATAGATTGCAAGGTAATGGAAAGATCTGGAAAAAATATATTAAGTGAAGTAAACTAAGCCCAAAGAAGGGTAGGTTGCATGGTTGCTTTTATTTGAAATAACTGGAACGTATCTATGATATTCTTGACAGGGGATCACAATAGCCAATTACTAAGCGCATAGGACTATATATAATGAAGCATATCAACACTACCTCCAAGGAAAGGAAACAAAAGGTTCATATTATATTCCTTATGTAGTTATTTTTATTTTTGTTGGTTACAGTTTTCTGTATTCTTTGTCTAGTATATAAGTTTATCAGATCTATGGAAGGGAAAAGGAATCACAGAAAAAGCAGGACAAAGAATGAACTAATGCAAGAATGATACTCACTTCACACCAGTTGGAAATGAACTATAAAACTTGGGAGGAGGGCTGTAGTGAAAAGTAAGTCAGAGAAAATGAAGGAGGGCGGTAACAGTGTTTAAAATAGCAATGTGCTCATTATTTTACTTATGTTACCATAACTCCCTGTTCCAAACCTTTAAATAAACTATATAAGTTTAAAAAATAAAAATGAAAATATTACATTAAAATGCAAAAATGAAATAATGAATAGATAACTTTAACAAATAATCTTTTTACATATACCAAATCATTTGAATATTTTTATCAAGTTTAATTATTATTAAAATATGCTCATTTTGATTAATTGATTTCTAGAGACTAAAGCAGCATTATCCCCTTTGAATAAATGTCATGGCCAAACCTATGAGTACATGGACCAAGTTACTGCATTAATAATTATCATTTGAATTCTGTACCAATATATTTCATTTAATTTTGACAAATGGATTCAAATAATTTTATGATTAAAATTTTATTTTGTAAGCTGTTGTTTTTATCCCCAGGAATGATTCTGTCAGTTTTATTCAAATTTATGTTACAAGTCATTTTCATTTATAAACCCAATAAAAACAAACACATTTATTTACAATTCAGTCTGGGGTTTTTTTTGCATTTTTATTTTTATTTTTGTATTCATTATGGCTACTATTTGTAAGACAGTTCATGTTGAATTCTGAAAACTTATTTCTCTTTCAGTGGTCTAGAGTATATATACTATGATATTTAACATGTTTAATTCTTTTGTTTTCTTTCTTAAGACTTTGCATATATGAAAATTATTCATTTCTTTTTGGAAAATGAACAATTGTTGAGTGATTTGTTTAGAAAATTGAAGACATTGCTTAATTGTCATCTTGTTTTGAGTATAATCACAGTGTGATTTATAATTTTGATTCATTGGCAGCTAACAACTTCTTCCTATGGCCTAGGAACTAGTTTGTATATTTGACCTGAAAAGAATATCAGGATATATTAGAATCTATGCATTTGATATTTCATTATGAAGCATGATGAAATCATAGTTTACACTTACTTTTTCTAATAGATGCTGTTTTTCTCTGAAAAAATATTCTTTTTTTCATATATTTTTTATTGTAATTAATAGAAGGGCTACATTATATTCACCAGATAGAAGATGCATTACTTCACAAACATTGATACCCCTTCTCATGTCTTGGTCCCTATTTCCCTCTCCCCACCCTGCCCCTCATCTTGTTTTTTCCCCTTTCCCTTTTCTATTTCAAATAACCAATCAAGCATATATCCAATATATCAGATAACAAGGTGAAATGCTGTAACAATATGAGATAACCAAGGGACACCGAAAGAGATGAGAGATAACATAATACATTAAGGACAACAATCATTCATTATATAGCTTTTGTTTCTATATCCTGGAATTCCTTTTATTTAGCCTCATACTATATAGCCTTGTGTATCTAGGTTTTGCTCTATGGTAAATCTCTGCTAGGAGAGCCCAAGGTTTCTACTGATTATGACAAATGAGGGAAACCATTGAGCCTATTCCTTAGAGTTTGGCTTACTTCACTTAATATTATTTTTCTATGTCTTTCCATTTCCATACAAATGGGGCAATTTCATTCTTTCTGATAGCAGCATAGAATTCCATTGTGTATAACTACCAGATCTTGTTGATCCACTCATCAACTGAGGGGCATCTAAGTTGGTTCCATATCTTTGCTATGATAAATAGTGCTACAATGAACAACGTTGTGCTGGTGGCTTTAGTATGTCCTTGTTTCTGGATGGTTGGGTAAATGCCAAGTAGTGGAATTGCAAGGTCATAGGGGAGTTCTATGTTTAGTCTTTTGAGGAACTGTCACACTGCTTTCCATAGTGGTTGAAAAGTTTGCACTCCCACCAACAGTGTAGTAGTGATCCCTCCTGGCTGCATCCCCTCTAGCATCTGTTATTATTATATTTCTTGATCCTGGCCATTCTAACTGGAGTGAGGTGGAATCTTAGAGTTGTTTTGATTTGTAACCATTTTGATGAAAGCTTAAAAACCCTGAAAAAGGAAATTAAAGCAGAACTGAAGAAATGGAAAAATCTCCCATGCTTCTGGATTGGAAGAATTAACATCGTGAAAATGACAATCTTGCCAAGGACTATCTACAAATTCAATGCAATGCCCATCAATATCCCAAGGTCATAGAAGAGGTAATCCAAAATTTCTTATGGAATAATAAAAGACCTTGTATAGCAAAAACAATTCTTAGCAGAAAGAACAGAAGAATTTCAATACCAAACTTTAGATTCTATTACACAGCTGTAGTGACCAAAACAGCTTGGTACTGGCACAAGAACAGGCCTGAAGACCAATGGAATAGAACTGTGGACCCAGATATTAACCCACAAACCTATGGCCACCTAATCTTTGATAAGGGAGCCAAAAATTAGAATGGAAGAAAGCAGCCTCTTAAACAAGTGGTTCTGGCAGAACTGGTTAAGCACCTGCAGAAAACTAAAGTTGGATCCTTCTTTATCTCCCTGCACCAGGATTAACTCCAAATGGCTCAAAGACCTCGAGGTAAAAGCAGATACACTGAAAACTTTACAAGAATGGCAAAGGACATAGCTAGCAAACTATCTAGAAAGCCTATAGAGTTGGAGAAATCTTCACTATCCATACAACAGACAAAGGTCTCATATTTAAAATATATCAACAGCTCAAAAAATTGAATCACTCCAAAACTAATCTCCAAAGAAACAACCATCCCATTAAAAGATGGGCCAAAGGCTTAATGAGAGTATTCTCTGAAGAAGAAATAAGAATAGCCTATAGACACATGAAGAAATGCTCGGCATCTCAGGCTATAAATGAAAAATATTCTTCTACAACATCTTTGAGCATTTCATCTTTCTATTGGGATTTTTTGTTGTTTTAGAATATCTAAAGTTTTTTCTACTAACTCCTAATTTTGGCTGTCTTTGTAATCTTTTTACATGTTATTTTCATCTTTTTTTCTTGTTTTACCTTCTAGAAGATTCTGTTTATTTTCCATCATCAACATTCTACAATGACATTTATGATTATTTTTCTCTAGTCTTTGCTGTAGTTTTGCTTTGCTTTTTTTACCAGCTGTCTAATAATCTCAAAATCACTTTAGCTGATTGTATTGCCTCGTCCATTTCTTCATTGTTAAAATTCAGAAAAATAATTATAACTGAGACGTTTATTAATGATTAAATTGTCTTATCTAACTCTTTAAATATCTCTATTGATTTTGGTTAATTTTCAACGTTATTATTTTCATTTTATTTGATAGAGAATGAAAATTAGAATTTCATCTTAACATAGTATCATATCATTACTGTTTTAGGTAATTTTTAAACTAGATATAAGTAGTACTTGTTCTAGTTGCCTACCATAAAACTCTTTTATTATTATTTAGCAGAATGTGCCAATATATCCCTTTGAGAAAGATAGCATCGCATTGTGTAATTTACCGGCAATATCTAGGTGCCTCAAAACTCTGGATAATGACATGTGATTCAAAGTTTGGTGAGTCTATTTCTTTGGAGTTACTGACAAAAATAAACTCTTAACTTGCTCATTTAGATTTTCTGCTACATCTTGCTAAACTCAAAGTTGGGCCTTGGACTATAAAACTACCACAAGGAGGAGAAATATTTAGAGCCGCAGCACTGTTGTTTTGTTTCCTCCCTTCTTGGCATAAGTGTTGGCTGATGTCTGGCTGACAATGATGAATCTCTTTACTGGATAGTCAATACATTTTTCCTAGAAATTAGAAAGCATCGATTTTATACCTACTTTCCAGGACACTCAATAGCAACAGAGAAAAGAATCCACAAAGATTTTTTAGAGCAAAATTAAGCACATTAAGTAGGGAACACTACCGGAAAGAGAGGGAGATGAATTGCTAGCAGAATAGCATCTAACGTGGGAGAAGAGGAGAATCAAACTGACCCCACAGTGGTACTGCAACTTTAATGGAGGCTACTAGTTTTTAATCACATCAGTTCATTATCTTGCATTACAAGGTATTTTTATTTTTTTTAGATGAACTATGGTGCTTTCATCTAATTCCCTCCAGCATTACAGATGTACAAGTACTTTACTCTGTCTACTCAGCTTCCTTATAAGGAAGTGAACATAATTCACAGTGACTGATTCTCTTGCTTGCATGTCTTTCCCACACAATATTGAAAATCTCCTTCATTTCAGGTCTTGGTTTTCATGCTTTATTGTCTATCAGTTGACAGATTTTTTCTGTCATAAATTTTCAGCTGTCAGATGGAGAAGTACTCTTTAAAATATTAAGCCTTGCAAAGTGCCAGTTGCATATTTAGGATCTTGAGTAACATCATATTTGGGTAAAACAGTCAGTTACTTCTGATTTTTTGCGCTTCATGTTTATACTTCTCAATGTATTTGGAGATTATCCCCTAAAATTGTTAGTTCCAGGCCAGGAGTTTGGCCTAGTGGTAGAGTGCTTGTCTAGCATGCACAAAAACCTGAGTTCGATTCCTCGACACCACACACATAGAAAAAAGCTAGAAGTGATGTCGTGGACTCAAGTGGTAGAGCTCTAGCCTTGAGGAAAAAAAGTACAAGGACAATGCTGCGGCCCTGAGTTCAAGAGCCAGGACTAGCAAAATAAACAAATAAATAGTTCCTAAACAACATGCATAGTATAGTTTCCAAATCATAGTTTCCAAATCATATTTAAGGAAACTAATATTTTAGTGAAATGCTTCTTTAAAATATACTAACGATTAACTTGGGTGGGAAAGAAAATCAACAATTCTGAAACTTCTCTTTCCATATAAGATTGCATTTATTTTGCTTAGACTGTTTCCAAAATTATATGCTAAACAATGATTAAAATTTCCAAGAGTTCATTCTTTGGTGAGAACCTCTTTCAGAGACTTATAAAGTACTATCTACTACATAAAATATTATCTACTGATGCAAATACTGAATGTCATATTTGTGCCAAAGTGTCTCCTCAACAGGTGTGTGATTCCAATATTATCTGAAATGTAACATATGCAGGAGGACTCAAACCAGTTGGAAATCCTACAAACCAGCAGAAAACAAGAGAATTTAAGAATCTACTACAACTTAAAGTATGCTTGGGACAGGTGACAGAGTATGTGCTGCTCCAAATTCTCCATTCCTACCTTCTTATTACACAATTTCACTTTCAGAAGCGTGTTTTCACTTTTGGTTTGGCCATATGATTTGCAGGGACTCATACAGTATTTTAGTGGGTTTGCTACTTCAAAGGTTAGGGAAGCCCTGGGTATTTTGTTGGCTGGCTCAAGTATTGTGATGCCTGAAGAGATGCATGCAGAAACGGGAAGGCAACATTTGAGCCCATTTGTAAAACCTGTCAGGCTTTATGATTTCTTAAAATGCTTTCTGAAGTCCCACTATTTTTCATGTTTCAATTTTATTGGTTTTATTCATGCTTCTTAAACATTTTTCCTTTCTTAAGTACCTCAAACTCTGTTTCTTTGTAACTAACAAACTCCTCAATTTCTTTGAGTTTATTATAAACCGAGGCACTAACAAAATTGTTTTATAAATGTTTTCTAATTCAATCATTAATGACTTCCAAGATAGATAATATAATATTATTCGCAAAGCATGAGATACATGCTTTACTTTCATTAAAAGATGGACCAAAGAATTAAGGAGAGTCTTCTCTCAAGAAGAAATAAGAATGGCCTCTAGACACATGAAGAAATGCTCAACATCTCTGGCCATAAAAGAAATGCAAATCAAAACAACTCTAGTTTCTAACATTCCTTCTCATAGTCATAGAGTTGGGCCAAAAAGAGAATTTTGAAATAAATTCTAAATATTTAGCCACAACAGGCCTTAACTACTATTCTATATAGTGTATATTAATGTAGTAGGGATTTCCTATACTTTTTTGTCATTTGTTAAATTTGTTCCTCAATGAAAATCTTTGTAATAAGACAAAATTTCAATTTTTTGATTGATTACACTTTTCTAACTATAGGTTTTCTCAACAGGAATAATAACAGAAATCATGTGCGAATTTAATGAAATCAATGGGATATTTCTAAGAATATTCTGCTATAGTGGATGTGACAATGATTTATTCATTTTCTCTAAGATGGCAGTATTATGGACCACACCTTAATAAAATAGGTTGAGACAAATGTGAGTAATATTAAAACAGACCAGCAAGATGCTGGAAATGATTTTGTGATTCTAGGCATGTGAGTAGTTTCTGAATGATCACTAGAACTTTGCTCAAAATGCAACAGGCAACTTTTAATTTTGAAATGTAATAATCAGAAACAAGAGGAAACTAAACAAGCAACAGCTGCTCCCATGCTAGGCCCCAGGTGTTCAAAATGAATCCTTGAATCTTTCAAGAATATTAGCTAAAGGAATATGACCAAAAGGAGCTTGAAAACATGGCTGGAACTTTGGAAATGGAGGGATAATAGGAAATTAATTGTTAAAAAGATATTAGAATGGGTATCAATGTGCAAGAAGTAACACACGCACTACCTGATGAATGTAACTGTACCCCCTCTATACATTATCCTGAAAATAAAATTAAAAAATACATGGTTTGAAAAGAAATGTACTCACTACCTTACACCTTATGGACATAACTGTAACCCATCTGTATATCACCCTGACAGTAAAATTCAATTTAAAAATAAAAACAAAATCTTACTATTAAAAAAAAGATAAAGGAAAAAGTATTTTGTAACTTAAATTTGTAGTAGCAAAACTCACTTCAATTCCTTGGGTATGACCATTTGTCCAGTAACTTGGAACATGTATGTATTGTATGCCATACATATAATTTTGAGACCTATGTTTACTTCAGGATGCAGTGGTATGAGAACTTTAACAAATTCCATTTCTAGATTGGTTTTCAGAGATTCCATTGGTTGAAAAATTATCATTTCACTCTGTTTTTTTCCACTTGAATCCAGTGTTGATATTACTTTTGTTATCTCCATGGTCTTTTTGAAATTTAAATTATAAGCAAAATGAAATGTATCAGATACTCTTCTTTAAAAAGGGGAGAAGATTTTGCCTGCCACTGGAACATTTGGCTCCTTTATGAATTTGTGGGTGGTCAAAAAGTCAATAGTCATTCTTTTTTCTTTAACACAAAGTTCAGAATTTATCTCCAGCTTCTAGTTGGAGTGTGTGTGCATATGTGTGCATATGTATGTGTGTGCTCAGGTATGCAGGCTTATGCACATGTATGTACTTGTGTGCATGCAGCCAAATATTTATTGACAGGATCATGAGGTGAAATGATGTGTGAACGTGTACACTTAATAACTTCAAAGAACTTCAAAGATCGGTTACCTGATTCTATGAACTATATATCCCCTGGGGTATTGATAACCTTTCAGAATAATATCTTTAATGATACAAATAACATGCCTTAAATATGCAGTGGGAGTAGTCTATCATGTTGATAACTGAGGAAGAAGTGAATCATTACCTATAAATTAAATTTTATTAAAATTCTTAAACTTAATAGATTTGAACTGTCTATGCTTCTAGAAACAAATTAAAATTCCTAACAAGGGTTGTGTGGGCCCATGTGTCCTTTTTTTTTTTACTATATTTACAAATGTGAGTAATGGAATTTAAATATAAGTGCTCTATTTTTAACATTTACCTAGATATATAAAGCCTATCTGAAAAGCTTCATTTCCATTGTCATGTGACCAGGTTTTACTTCCAAAGGAAAAAGAAACTAAGATGTCTATATCAATTTGTATGTGAAAAGTTTCAAAGCAAAAGGAAGATGATAGAAGGCAGAAAGGAAAATTTTCTCCAGTCTGGAAAAAAAGCAGTATTGTAAAGCAAGAATTCCCAAGGGTAAGTATATAGAGCAATGGTAGAACACTTGAGTGCTATATACAAGGCTCCAAAATTGATCCTTGGAATCTGATTCCCAGTTCATTAAAAAAAAATTTAAAAAATTCCATCACTAAATAATTTTGAACAATGAAGAAAGTGAGAAAAATCAAATCAAATAAAAAATATAGTTCTATGCCCATAATGGCATCTTAGATCCTTTAATAGATGAATGGAAACATGTAGAAACCCAGGGAGATATAAAATGATTTTTCAAACATGATTCAATCACAGTCTCTTTACATTTAAAATTTTTTATAGATACAAATGTAGGTATTGGTATTTTAAGGAATGTACTTCATGAAAGATGAATCAACATTATTGGGCTTCTACTTCTAGTAACTGTGATTAAATAGTTTTCTTATTCCTAAAGGCAATACTTCCTGCATGACTCAGACACTGAAAGGAGCTCAGGAACTTGGTCACATCTGGTTCTAAGAGCATTACAAGACAAGTCATATGAATATCCTTTCTTAAATTAAGTTTTCAATGAATATCTGGGCTCAAAAGCAATTTCTGTACACAGTATACAAGTAAAAGCCTTATGCTCATGTATAAACCATCCATCTATATTTAGACTTTCAAAGAATCTCACGTGCTACTATAGTGATTGTGGAGTCTTCTTTTACTTCTCTGTCTCTTTCAGAATAAACATACTACGCCCTGAAGCACACCTCTCAGAAGTAAAGATTTAGATATATAAGGCAAAATTCACAATTGTATAGTAATAAAAATGTAGAATGTGCTTATACTAGAGAAAATTTTTGTGCCAGAATATCAACTTTCATTCAAATTCTCAATACATAGGAAAAGTTATGAAGTGTGACTTCAGCATTGCACTGTGTGTACCAGGACCTATGTTGCCTATTATCTATGCAGATACGTACGTTCTATCACTTAAGTTCACTACATGCAGTCTACACCAAATGCTTTTGTTTGGTGCAAATCTAAGTTCTCACCATTTTAGGACTGTTTAATATTGGATTGTGATACATATAGGCCAATGGTAATGTTTATATACATATATATGTGATGAGTAAGAAAAGATGAATGGAATAGCCATAACCTAGGTATTGCAAAGGTACAAATGCTTAGATGTGATCAAATCACTAAAATTCACTGAGAATAAGATTTCTTTCTTTAAAATGAAGGATTCACTTTTAGTTGCTAAGGTTGTGACATAAGGGAACACGAATGTTATTCAATGATATATTCCTGTGGGGCAAGTAACATCAGGAAAATGGGCTTGAAATCCAATCCTGGTCTTGAAATCCAACCTGCCTGTCACCTCATTGGGAGGCTTGGCTGTGGTTTGTGATGTAAAGTAGGCCACCTCTATCTCTGGGATTGGCCCTGCCGCTCTCTCCCCTGGGACAGCACCTCCCTGCCATGCCCACCTCTATGTGATAGGCTCCTGCATCCTATTTTAGCTCAATGTACTTCCGGAATAAAGGAGTATTGCTGTGACAGTCTCCCTGGCACATCTGTGTCTTCCCTCTGTTGAGGGAGGGCTGGGTGTAGGCGGCCAGTTGGCCCTAACCTTTCTCAGCCTCCTCTTAGTCAGGGTGTAAAAATCCCGACATAATCCCAGAAATTTCCATTAATTACTAATTTATTGCGTCAGGTTTCTCTGCAAAAAATATTAATACAGTTCAAACCTTACCTACATAGATTGAAAACCAAAATTTATATACAATCATGTATAGTTTTCTATTTTATCAGACTTTTTAAGTACCTATAACACTTAATTTAATTTATTTTTTTCAGTTGTAAAATACTGTTTTCTTTTAAAATAAATATTCGTAAAAACCTTGGGTGTTGACATCTGTACTGATGAATTTGAAACATCTCAGCTATCAATGAGTCAGAGGCAGAGCAGCTCATACTCACAGCTGGCATGGAATGGCTCCTGCAAAAATGGGAAGTAACAGCTGCACAGAACATAAATTGCAATTGATTTGATTTTTGCAAAGCAAACACATTCCTCTTGTTATGATTTAGCTTGCTAATTAAACCTTGCATAATCAAAAGAACCTTGGAAGAAAGTAATTCCGGATTATGCTCAAATTCTTCACCTTCTGAGATCTCCTTATAACATTTTTTTCACACTTTCAAGAGGAGTATATCTCAAATTGAATGCCTCTGACAACATAGAAATTATTTAGAAATAACGTTCCATTGGATGCTAGTGTTCAACTCTTATTATTACTCAATATACTCAATTCAGGGAGAAGTCAAGAAGAAAATCAATGAGTCATAGGGTCTCAACAGTGGAAGAAACATTAGAATCACATTTTCTTTATTTTGTTTTCAGGTATTATTAAAAGGCCATCGTGAATATTTTAAGCTTTGCACATCATTTATTCCACTATGTAATTACTCAACTTGGATGTTTTTTAAGAGAAGTTATTAAATGAAATACACCTGAGAATAGCTTTATATTAATAACATTTTATTTAGAAATACAGATGGTGGGTTGTATTTTCTATACCTGGGTTTAATTTTTAGAAGTGAGAATCAATGGCAATTTATGAGTCAATAGTAAATGAAATTTTGTGTTGCCAAATCAAAATTATGGTATGCAGTTAAATATCTGACATTATGCAATGTAAAGAATCCTCATACTAGCATATGTGTGTAAATATGTATTCATGTATATATATGTATATTTATAATCACAGGCAAATTCATGCGAGTATACCAACCATCTAACTGCACAAAAATAACTAATAAATGGACAATAGCATTAAATAGATTATTCTAACAAATGCCTAGCAGGCATAATAAGTTAAATATTTGTCAATATCACCATTTCAAATCACCACCAAAATAAGATGATTTTATTCCATTTAGAATGCCTATTATCAAGAAAGCTAAAGGAAATAGCACTCATGAAATTGTGTGAAAAGATAAATCATACACTTTTTGGTAGAAATTTTCATTGATGTTTATAGAAAACATTATGGAGTTTTTTTCTAAAACACAAAATAGACCTATGATATGATGTGGCAATACCATTATTTGGTGTCTAAGGGAAATGAAATCATAATATCATAGAGATATCTACACTTCATTTGTATTGCAGCTTGGTCTTAACAGTCAAGAAATAAAATGGGGTGTGGTAGCTCCTGCCTGTAATCCTAGCTACTCAGGAGGCTGAGGTCTGAGGATCAAGGTTCAAAGCAAGCCCAGATACAAAAGGACCTGAGACTCTTATCACCAGTTAGCCTCTAGAAAATGGGAAGTGGGGCTTGGCTCAAGGGTAGAGTGGTAGCCTTGAGCTGAAGAGCTCAGGGACAGTATCCAGCCAGCATTCAAGCCCCATGGACCACAAAGAAAAAAAGAAATAATCCAATTTCTCTTCAGCTGAGAATAAAGAAAATGTAGTAACACACACATACATGCACACACACACACACACACACATAAAATGAAAATATTATGATGCTATTAGAGTGAAATCCTGTCACTTGCAGGGATGTGAGTGGAAATGTAGAATATTAAATAAACCAGGCATAGAAATACATATACCACACAATTTCATATATACATAGAAGCTGAGAATGATAATCTTCAGAGGCTAGAGAAAGCATGGTGTAACTGAGATAGTGAAAGATGTTTCAATGGGTAGCAAGTCACAAATTGACAGTAATAATAAGTTGCAGTGTGTTAGTACATATTAAAGTTACTATAGATAATAATAATACACTATATCTCAAAAAGCTACAATATTTAAAACTTTCGCTTCTTAAAACATATTTACTGCATCTTCAAATATATATATATATATGTATAAGTACATATATATGACAATATTGAGATGTTTAACCCAATGTAAGCATTCTACAACACATGCATGTATCAGAACATCATTAATCAAAACCTTATTAATAGGTACAACTTTTACTATCTTAAACACTAAGATAAGTATGATAAACAGAATCGAGAAATGTGGAACATGTATATAATGGAATGTCAAGCAGACTTTTAACTGAATTGTATCTTTTTGTTTGCAGTGACAGATCAAACTGGAGAGCTTTTTCATGTGAAATTAGCCACACAGAAAGACATGAGCCACGTGAACTCATTCCTATGTTTTCAGATTAAGGCCATATTTCCCAACACAGCCCGTATTTCCCATTACATAGTCTTGGGCCCATGAATCTAGTCCATGCCAAAACCTTTTCCCTAGCCTACTAATTCTTAGCATGACTAATTGCTTAGAAAAGAAGAGGTAGCTGCTGAGGATCAGGATATTAAAAAAATGCTGATGCTTCTCTTTTGACTGAAAGTTTGACTGTAAGCACCAGAACCTCTCTTAATGTGATTCTGTACCAAAATGTCAGTGAGCAAGCAAGGAAGTGTTGGGCCCACCTCCACTCACTGAGATCATGGATCTCCTTTCAATCATATTAAAGCGCGTCTATGGGGTTTGTGGAGGCTTTTCTGTTCTCTTTTCCTTAAAACTCTTTTTCTTCATAAAGGAGGATTTTCTACATCTCTTATCACTTCATTTAGTGCTGGATGGGAGGGTCCTTTGTTTCTTTTACAAATATAAAGTTCCATATTTCTGAACTGCACTTGATCTCTGTTCATTTGCTGTTAGTGTAATCCCACATCTTTTCACACCACCCACCTCTGCTGCTTCCAGGCACCTAAGGCTAGCTTCACACTCATGGAAATGTAGAAAAGTGCTGGTATCTCTGATCTACCACCTTCCCTTTCTGCCTGTTTCTTGAGGTGCTCTGTAATTTTGGCTTATGAATTCATTTGTTGTTGTTGTTGTTTTAGGAATTCTTATCAGTTATCCCTTCCAGGTCATTGAGACTTGGTCTGAATGTCTGTTTCTTAAGACATACATGTCTTTGGAAATTATCAACTAGCTACTACTGCAATTTGTTCATTCTTTTCTTTTATCTCAATTTCTATTTTAAAATTTCTAAATTTTAAATTTGTATAACCCCATTGGATTTTGATTTTTAGAAAATTATTATTGTCTGTTCTCAACAGTATAGCTGTGTTTTCTTGACTGATTCTCTTCACTGTGACCTTAATTTTTCCAGACCCCAGTTTTTGCTTTTTTTTTGATTGTTATTATTTGGGAATTTTTGTTTTGTTTTACAGACCTTAGTCCCTTTATCTTCCTTGAGCTGCTTCATGGGATGAGTGAACTTTAAAGGCATCAGTTCCAGGTCTCTAAAATCTGTACTGGCCCCTGGGGCTAATGCAGTTTCATTTCCAATGACCACTGTGGTGTTCTGATGCTTCTTTGATTTAGGGCCCTGGGTATGTATGTTCTTACACTTTCATGTGAAACATTGTGGTTGCATTCTGTAGGTCTCTCTGAATGTGTAATTTATGGTGGGAACATTTTCTGAAATCACAATGTTAGAAAAGCATATCTTTCTGAAGTTTTCACCATGTGAGCTTTACACCTGTTCATAAGACTAAAATAGGTTAATTTTCAGTGTGACTCAAATGTTAATAATATCAGGAATAATAAGAAATCCATAAACCTTCCAACTTGGTAGCTTTCCCCCTTTCCATAAACCAACAAGTGAAAAAAGACTTCCCCAAATCATTGCATTCTTTATTGCTTATTTTGAGTTCTGCGGAATTAAGGATAAGTTACTGCTGGCATATCACAAATTTACTTTCTGAGGAAGTAATCTTCCTCTCCAATAAGTGGTTGATCCACTTTGTCTGACATAATTTTGTTCTTACATCCACCGAAGAGGGAAGATAGTTGTCTCTTTGCATCTGTGGAGGAATTAGTTTCAGAAATCCCAGAGGTGACCAAAATTCACAGTTTCTAAATCCTCTTATGTGACCAAATATAGCATTGTATATAATTTCATGCATCCTTTAAGCAGTCTTGAGATTACATATAATAATTAATAGAATGTAAATACTATACAAATAATTGACATACTATATTCTGAAGGGAAGAATAAGAGATGCCTTGGCATATTCAATACAAATGTAATTAAAAATACAATTTGTAATTGATTGAATCTTGGGATGCAGTATACAGATAGATGGATAACACTGCAAAGGTCTGCTTTGTGTCATAATCTGAAAATCATTTAAACAAATGTCTCATTAAATACTCATACATGTGAAAGGGTATCAATGTATGTGAATTAATGCACCTTCTATCTGGCAAATATCATGTAACCCTTCTATTAATTACAATAAAAATACTCATACTTCAAAGCTTATAAGATAATGGGATGCAGACAAGTAATGTTACAACTGACAGGAATCATTTTTATGCTTATTTTTAAAGACCAGTTTTAGCATTGTTATTTATTTTATGCCTTCACTGTCAACAGTATAGACCAGAGGACCAAGAACTTATCAAGTACTTTCCAATCTTGAGAGAAGAAAATATTTTATTGGACACAATGACCTTTACTGATTATCAGTCTACTTTTCAGATCATAAAGATGCCTGGATATTATATGATTATTACCTGTGCTGCTAGTATTGTTTATATAATGTTCATCTACTGATATATCAACCTCTATCAGCACCAAATTGATTTGAGTGCAAATTTATTTTACTGGAACAAGGAATAAATGAGTACAAAAAGCCAAAGAATATCTTTGTGATTGCTGTTCTCAATGAACTATATAGTTATCCCTTTCTCTCTCTTTTTTTCTTTTTTCCACTTATGGTGAATCTCATGAGGTTACTCTTTGTGATTTATATACTGGTATACTGTATACACACTTATTGGTCTATTTGAAATAGGAAAGGGAAGGGAGAAAACAAGATGACTGGGAGGAGGAGTTGAAGGGAAAGGGGGACAAAAACATGAGAAGGGGTATCAAGTTTCAAGAAATAATGTACCCACCATTGTATGAATGTAAGTGTAACCCCACTACACATTATCCCAACAATAAAATACAATAAAAAGTCAAGGAAATTAAATCATAGGCAAGAGCATAGGTCAACACAATGCTGTGGAATAAAGTCAATGACTACATAAATTCAGAATCTTGCACTTACGTAATTGGTCAAAGAATAATTGGTTCTAGTTAATGCTGAACTACATACCTATGAGAATGTTCAGACCTGGACTCCACACTAAAAGCTATCACAATGAGGATATTTATAGAGTACTGAGGAGCTTTATTTGTTTCTACTGTTTAGGCAAAAGATAGGCAAACAAGCCTTCTGTCTGTTGATGTTAATAAGAAGTTATTAGAACTCAGCCGCCACTGCTCACTTACATTGGATATAGTGAGGTTTTCATACTGCAGTGGTTAAGTGGAATACCTGTGACACAGACCATCTGGCCTGTCAAGTATAAAATCTTCACTCTGTATGGAAAATATTGCTCACTCCCAGCTTAAGGATTGTCTGTAAAGAGTTTTAGAAGACTTTGATCTTCAGCCAAGTTATATGGGAAATATTTAAATTATACTTCCTTGAAAAAAAATGAGGACCACAAATATTATACTTATTTTAAAGGGTTTTTGTGAGTCCTGTACATCCACATCATAGACACAAGAGTGCTTTCTGTTTTCCCAGGATGGGAAATGAGAACTTGGGTCCCAAGGGTAGTACGTATTATATGTGATTGCTCATGTCCTAGCCTGGCTATTGTGGCCTGGACAATGTTTGAATGGATTTTTATGGAGCTCTTTTGCATACTCTTCAAGAAATCATCTTTGCTGTGGATTTCTCTTCTGCCATTTTTTCTTTTCATATACTTTTATTGTAATTAATAGAGGGGTTGCAGTTATATTCACCAGATAGGAGTATTACTTCACACACATTGATAGCCCTTTCTCATGTTTTTGTCCCCATTTCCCTTCCCCTACTCCCTCCTCTCATCTTGTTCTCCCCTCCCTTTCCTATTTCAAATAAACAAACGTATATTTATACCAGATTACAAGGTAAAATACTGTAACAATATGAGAATAACCAAAGGACAACAAAAGAGATAAGAAATAACATAGTACATTAAGAACAACATTCACTCATTATATAGCTCTTGTTTGCATATCCTGGAGGTCTTTTCATTTAGCCTCATCCTATATGGCCTTAAGTATCTAGGCTTTGCTCCTCTGCCATTTTCGATACAAATGATTTACTACCAGCTATTTCTTATCTCTTTGTGTTTTTTTTTCTTTTAGTACGTTCTTTAAGTCAGTAGATACTTAGTAATATTCAGTTAGGAATTTTTTCCCACTTGGAAGACATATCACCTTCAAATGAGGATATGCTTTAGTGTTTTCCCTCCCAGCTTCTTGTTTTGTGATTTATTTAGTGTGTAGTTTAGGAAAGTATTGGGTCTCATTGATTATGAATTCAAAAAAAAATAAGCACAGCACATATAAAATTATTTATTCATATGGCTAACAACTATTTTATAAAGTGCTTCCCACAAGTTAATAATAGAGTCACAAATTTTGCTTGGCTTCTTTCACCACTTATGATATCTCTGCCTTGTCTAAGTGAGATTCAGTAGATACAAATTATTTCTGAGCTAACCGTATAGAAGGCATCCCTTTTATTCATCAAGTCAGTCAGAAATTAGACATGAAAAAAATGCTTTCAATGCTCTATTCCAGTGGTTAGAAATATATAGAAATTGAAATTTAAGTGAATAATACACATTTGAAAATAGTCTTACAGGTAAGAAAGTATAGTATGACGTAATACACAAGTTGGAACATGGGCCACAAATCCAAATTAATAGAACAGAACTAAAACTGGTAAGGGTTAGCCTATTTCATAACTAATCCTAGACAAATTCCACAGGCATAGAATGGAAAGCATATATGAATGAGGTGGTAATTCAAGGCTGGATAAAAAAAGACCATAGCTTAAAGCTAGTTTCTAGAAGGTAAAAAAATGTATTCATAGTACAAGCAAGGCTGTCTATTTGAAGGGACTATAGAGGACCTGCGTGCTGGCACAACAGAGGCCAAGATCAGTTGTAGGAGGGCCACTGGGGATGCCAAGCTGAAGAGTCTGAATTTAATATGGTAGACACCAGGGCTCTCTTCCCTAAGGGTCCTTGAGCAGAAATGACATGATGAAAATGGTGCTTGAGAAAGATTATTCGTGCAGCAGGGGGTCAATAGCCTAATGCTAGAAAGGGAACATTTACACCTAACACATCTCCCAAAACACTACCACTTTGCCACCCTAAAAGGCCTCGGTGATTACAAAGGACTATTTTCGGAGGGCCCTGCACTCTCAGTGGCATATTTCAATCCAGTTTTTTTTTTTTACTTTTCTTTTCTCTTGCCATCATACTTTAACAAATGCCCTGCCACTGGCAAAGACGGGGACCACACAACCATTTGTTTTCTGTTGCCCATGCAGATGGATAAAATGCTTACATTTTAAGTCACTTCTCTGGGTTTGCTTGATGGTGATTTTTGCTCTGACAGGGGCAATAACCTTAGGGTTAGGGAAACAATTCTTATTCTTATTCTTTAGGTTCACAGCTTCTCCTCAGGAGGGAAAGGGAAAAAAAGCAAATCATGTACATTATTTGAAGCAATTTTGTGATTTATCCACTGGGTACTGACCTACAATCAAGTGAACTTTGCTTAAAACCTTTGAATAGATTTTTTAACTGCTGCTGCAGGGCAGTGAAAGACATGTTCGTGGAGCTACATTCTCAAAAGCAAATTTCTCTTAAAAATGCTCCTAAAACCCAGGGAGCAGGTTGCATTTTTAACCTCACATTGACATTTTTTCCCTTTAAAAACAGAGCAGATCTCATCTGCTTTCTTAAAAATTTAAGAATGTATCTGTTCTCTAAAATATCAAATATAATGTAGAAAAGACATTTTCTCTAAACTTATGTCACAGACATATTTTTCAAGCTATATAAATTATAAATAGCCTATATCAAATTGTTGGTCATGCCTGTCCATGAAATATAATATTAGTAGGGAATTTGAAGTGGAGGTATTAGAAGAATATCTTAATTAGAAATTATTTTTTTCAGATTATGAATCAAACTACATAATTTTGCTTCACTAACAATTTGCCTGGCTGGCAACAAATGTATCAACTCAGGGAATAGAGTGATCAATACAATTATCATTACTAAGTTTTAATTTGTTCTTATGATGGTCCTTTTGTCATCTTTCTTCAAAGAAATGTCTTTTGCAGGGAGATTTCACTATCTTTGTACTTTAAAGGCTCGTGTCATCCTCACTTTCTCTTCTGGATCATATAGAAATTAAGTGATGTAAGAGCAATTTTACTTTGAATTTTAAAATTGCTGCTACTTTGAGGATGAAGACATCTTTGGATGTCATATCATAGGACTGAGAGGTAGGGACACTAGAAAATGGCATAGTCACTTCACAGCAGGACACTTCTAGGCAATATGTCAGACATTGTCAGTTTCAGAGGATCTGGCAGGCAGGGAATGAAGAGGGAAATAGGTAGGACAGTGAAAAGTGACAACCATGTCATACAGAATGTGATTGCTTTTCCACATTGTACAGGCATATTTTATGATCACTTGAGTGACTCTCTAACATGGTGGATCGATGAGGACTTCACAGAAACAAGGAGACTAGATAGAGGAAAAACCCCATTAACAATACCAGATTCTACCCAGTTTCTAGCCATAACTATAGGAGCTGGCATGGAATCTAGGAGGTAATAATAATAGCCATTTCCCACAATATGTTAATATAATTATGTCAGAAGGATAGAATTCAGTTCTCATATAGGATTGGCTGTTTTACTAGCATTAAGCATTTTTCATTGAAAGAAACAACCATCCCATTAAAAGATGAGCCAAAGACTTAATGAGAGTCTTCTCTGAAGAAGAAATAAAAATGGCCTATAGACACATGAAGAAATGCTCCACATCTCTGGCCATAAAAGAAATGCAAATCAAAAAAAAAACTCTAAGATTCTACCTCACTCCAGTTAGAATGGCCAAGATCAAGAAATCTAATAACAGATGCTGGAGGGGATGTGGCCAGGAGGGATCACTACTACACTGTTGGTGGAAGTGCAAACTCGTTCAACCATTATGGAAAGCAGTATGGCAGTTCCTCAAAAGACTAAACATAGAACTCCCCTATGACCCAACAATTCCACTACTTGGCATTTACCCAAAAGTCCAGAAACAAGGACATACTAAATCCACTAGCACAATGATGTTCATTGCAGCACTATTTACCATAGCAAAGATATGGAACCAACCCAGGTGCCCCTCCATTGATGAGTGATCAACAAGATGTGGTATGTATACACAATGGAATTCTATGCTGCTGTCAGAAAGAATGACATTGCCCTTGTAAGGAAATGGAAATGGAAAGGAATTGGAAAGACTTAGAAAAAAATCATATTAAGTGAAATAAGCCAGACTCAAAGGGACATAGGCTCAATGGTTTCCCTCATTTGTCATAATCCGTAGAAACCTTGGGTTCTCCTAGCAGAGATTTACAATAGATACACAAAGCCATATAGTGTGAGGCTAAATAAAAGGACCTCCAGGATATAGAAACAAAAGCCATATAACGAGTGATTGTTTTCCTTAATGTACTATGCTATCTCTCATCTCTATTGCTGTCCCTTGGTTATGTCATATTGTTACAGTATTTCACCTTGTTATCTGATATATTGGATATATATGTATTTGGTTATTTGAAAAAGAATAGGGAAGGGGGGAAAACAAGATGAGGGGAAAAGGTGGGGGGAGAGAAATGGGGACCAAGACATGAGAAAGGGTATCAATGTATGTGAAGTAATGCACCTTCTAGCTGGTGAATATAATGTAACCCTTCTATTAATTATAATAAAAGTATATGAAAAAAACGACCTTTTCATTGTTGGGTGATGCATAGAGGGGATAGTTACACATGATAGGTGGTAGGAACATTACTTCTGGAACATTGATACCCCTTCCCATGTTTCTCTACCACTTTCCAGCCTCCTATCCTCTTGTAGTGCATTTCCTTAACCACTAGGCCATGACTAACATTCTTTCTCTCATCCCCTTCATTCTTATTTATTTATTTATTTGTTTGTTTGTTGGGTGGTCAGTCGTAGGGCTTGAACTCTGGGCCTGGGCACTCTCCCTGAGCTATTCAGCTCAAGGCTACTACCCAACTCCTGGAGACTTAGCACCACTTTCAGTTTTCTAGTGCTTAATTGGAGTTAAGAGTCTCATGGATTTTAGTGCCTGGGCTGGCTTTGAATTGTGATCTTCAGATCTCAGACTCCTGAGTAGCTAGGAGTACCAGCATGAGCTATCATACCTGGCTCCCCCATCCCCTCCTAATCCTCTTGGTTTTTAAAACAATACTGAATGCTTTTTAAATTGTATTTATTTCCAGGTGATGTAGAGGAGTTACTTTTCTTCCCCCACCCCTTCTCAATCATCTTGTTTATGCTTGCCCTTTTCTATTTCAAACAAACAAATAAATATATGTATATGTATATATATACATATATATATACTATGTCAAAGGCAGATGCAGTAACAACATGAGATAAAGTATAAAGAAAAAAGAGTTTGATAACTTCACATGTACATTAAGAACAACAATAAAAAGATAAACCTCTTGGTTCCATATCCTGGATTTCATTTCTCCTAGCCTCATTGTATATGGCCATGTGTACATAGTTTTTAAACTATTGTAGTCCTCTGCTAGGAGAGTTCTAGATGTGTACTAATTATTGCAAATGAAGGAAACCATGGAGCCTATGCTTCTTTGAGTCTGGATTACTTCATTTAATATGATTTTCTCCTTTCTTTCCATTTCCTTACAAATGGGACGATGTCATTATTTGTGTTGGCAGCATAGAATTCCATTGTGTATAAATACCACATCTTCCTGATCCATTCATCTACTGAGGGGCATCTGGGTTGGTTCCATGCTTTAATTGTAGTAAATAATTAGCATTAAGAATTTTTAGATAAGGAAACTGCAATACTGAAAAATTAAGTAGCTGGTAACTATAACCCCCATCACCTTTACAATATAGATATAAAAAGATAACCTACAAATGTATAGATACTAAACAAAATGTTCCTGAACAATGGATGACTAAGAAAGAATTTATAATGGAAAAAATTTAATAACTCAGAAAATTGGGGATGGTTACTTATAGTAGATTTTCTGTGTTTTTGATGAACAAGTTAGAAAATAGTTTCCATTCTAGCCTGAAAAATATTTATTTAATTTAACTTCCACAGAGGTCCCTAACTGCTCTTTCAAAAGATTGTGACATTATTGGATATACCTATGTCAGTCTGTATTTCTTTTAACTTGCTTTTTTTACCTCACTTTCCATAGGAATACATGTTTTACTTCACTTTCTCCATAACTTCAATCGGTTATTCATTCAAAGAGTCCTGTGCATTCTGATCAGTCAACACTTCCACCATTTCACCATCCTGTCTTCCGCCCCCCACAGACTGATAGGGGTAATTTCCCCTCTTCTTGATCAAAAGGGTATATTGAATATTCTTGCTGGAATACACATTTTTAACACTGCATCTTCACTGTTTGTAAATTAGTTTTCTTAGCTGATATACTGTGTCACTCTGCAGTGCCCACACAAAGGCAAAAATTGCCAGGTAGGTTATTTGTCAGTGACTCATGCCTCACGCTAACAAGGGCCTGAACCATTTAGGCTTTTAATTTTCCAGTGGCAGGTAAGTATGAGCTGTGGTCTGGGATGTCTCTGGAGACTGGAGAAATGAGTTCAGGCACTCAGAGGGATAACTTGTATTTCAGAGAACACTGAACTGGTAACTAAACTCAGGTTCTCTACCATTTACTCGCACATAAAACTTGGAAGTTTCTTCTCTGGGTCATCTCAAATTTTAATCTTCAAAATTATGATACTTATCGTTAGATTTAGGGAATCAGATTTATGTTGTCTAATTAAGCGGCTTTTGATAATAATTTATTGCTATTATAAAGGTGAAGTACTGATTAGTTAGTTACATAAGTGAGGCAATAAGTACATTTCTTTTTTGATGATGTTACCCCTTCCCTCAATCACTTTCCATTTTCCCCTTCCATGCCATGGTATAGTTCATTTTCAATATACTTTCTAGTAAGTACTACTGCTGAATTTGGTTTCCCTTTGTCCCTCCTTTCTGTGCCTCCATTTATACTCCTGAAGACATTAATGAACCAGACAGAAAAGAAAACAAAAACAGTAACAAAGAAAAAAATTATCTTTCCATTTTCCAGAGTTCATTTTGACAACTATTCCTTTATATAATCAGAGACACATAGACATTACACATTGGTATGCATCTCCTTAGAGTGGGCCATGGTGTGTGGATGCCTAGAGTCGTTTATAATTTATCATGTCAAAGCATATTTTAGATCTAGCTTCTGCATATGACAGAAAACGTGTGCCATTTGTCTCTTTGAGCTTGGCTTACCTTACTTAATATAATTTGTTCTAGGTCCATCCATTCCCCTACAAATAACATAATATTATGCTTTCTAACGGCTGTGTAAAATTCCATTATGTATCATTACCACAGTGTTTGGATGCACTCATTTATTGTAGGGCATCTGGTTGTACAGCATCTGAGTTGTTTAAAGCTGCTAGAATGCAATTTGAATAGTCTACTCCCACCTAACCTAAGGCACAAAAATCAAGATTGGCAACTGAGTCAAAGCTACCATTACATTGGTAAAATTTTGCCTAACATATGTTCTAACTTATATGAATAATATAAAATACATCTTAAATGCATTGGATTGGGCATATCTTTATTAAATTATTGAATATTAATATTACCTTAGCTATATTAAGTATCTATTACTTGTTCAGAATTCCATTGTGCCAAATGAAGCCTACTGTATATATTCTTATTACCTGACTGTTCCCTGGACATATGTGTGTCGGATAACCCTGTTGAGAGTTATCACACCTGCACTACATAATGCCACTGAAAATAGTGCTGTTCTTCCATGGAATGAAGGCCTGAGAAATGCTAGACACTGGCAGCTTATGTCTGCATTCGTAACTATTCAGAAGACTAATATCTGAAGATTGCCAAGGTAGGAAAGTCCATGAGACTTTTCCACCAAAGAGCCAGAAGGAGAGGTGTGCCTATGGAATAAAACTGAAATACAGTGTTTTGGCTCTGAGTTCAAGACTTATTTTTGCGCGTGCGTGTGTGCGTGTGTGCACACATACACACACACACACACACACACACACGACTGAAGAAAGAGTGAATTGTGCTTAGTGCATAAAATACTATATCTGATTTGACTCACAAAACATAAAACTTAAGTATTAGACTTGGACACGACCTTTATAAATAGCAATGAGCGCACACACTGCAATTGGGTTGCTTCATTTATTTGCTTGTGTATTTGTAACAAAGCATGTTGACACTGCCTGCTTGAAACATACTTTGGCAATAAGGATCAAAATATAAAGCTGACATATACTTTTGTTAATAAGATCTATCAGAAAATCATTCACACTCATGCACAAAATATTTTATATGATTGTGTAATGTTTCTTATGACCCAGCAATCCCACTCCTGGGCTTTTGCCCAAATGTCCAGAAACAAGAAAATACTAAATCTACTAACACAATGTTCATTACAGCATTATTTACAATAGATAAGATATGGAACCAGCCCAGATGCCCCTATCTGACAAAGGTAACTGTAACTCCTCTTTATATCACTCGACAATAAAATACAATTGAAAAAAAAAGGAAATGGATTTCTACAAAACTTAAAAAAAGAGTATCCTTAATATAGGGCTATTAGATCCAAACAGTACAAGAGCGAGGACTCAAAAGTTGCATACCCAATGCTATGGACATGGTACTGTAAATACAAACACAACTACATAGACATAAAAACTTATGACTCTATAGACATAATGTTTTATTACATAGATTATTATGTATCTATGACATACAAACCTTCTAAAATCTAAGTGCCAGTGATTGTATATAGAGATTCCCTTCTTGAATACTTGTTTGTTAAACACATCATTTGAAATATGATGTAAAAGTCGATGTTAATAAATTCTTTAATATATGTTATCTCTCATCTCTTTTGCTGTCCCTTGGTTATCTCATATTGTTACAGTATCTCACGTTGTTATCTGATATATTGGATATATTTGTATTTGGTTATTTGAAATTGGATAGGGAAGGGGGGAAAACAAGATGAGGGATGGGGGTAGGGAGGAGGGAAATTGGGACCAAGACATGTGAAAAGGTATGAATGTATGTGAATTAATGCACCTTCTATCTGGAAAATATCATGTAACCCTTCTATTAATTACAATAAAAATATATGAAAAAAATAATACACTGAAAAAAAAAGTAATCTAGGAATTGCTGCTAGAAAATGTGGCATACAATATGTACACACACACACACACACACACACACACACACACACACACACACAATGGAATCCTATGTTTCCATCAGAAAGAAAGAAAGATATATCTCCCCATTTGTAAGGAAATGGAAAGCCTTGGAAAAAATCATATTAAGTGAATTAAGCCAGACCCAAAGAAACAGAATCCAAGCTTTCCCTCATTTGTAATAATTAGTATATATCTAGGATAGTCCTTGAAGAGGATCACAATAACTCAATAGCTATGCGCCTATGACCATTTAAGATTGTGCTAATAAAATCCAAGATATGGACACAAGAGGTTTTTCTGAGCTGCTGCTGTTTTTAATGTATCCTGTGAAGCTATTTCTTTTTCTTTCATTTTTCCTCTTTAGTATATTCAATGTTGTCACTATTTGATTTGGGGATCCTGTGTCTTGTATATACATTTATCTGAATGGGTGAAGGGACAGGGGAACCACGAAATGATGAGACAAAGGACAAAGTTTCAACCAATGCAACAAGCAGGCCTAGGTGGCCTCACAAGACGATATGTTGGAAATAAACTTTACAATTTGGGGGAAAGGTGGGGGGAGGGAAAGTGGGAGAAAAATGAGGGAAGGAGAAACAATGTTCAACAACAAATGTACTCATTACCTTACATATGTAACTGTTACCTCTCTGTACATCAGCTTCACAATAAAATTAAATTTAAGAAAGAAGCCTGGTGTAGTTGCTCACGCCTATAATCTCAGGAGGCTGAGATCTGAGGATCACTGTTCAAAGTTAGCTCAAGCACTAAAGTCCATGAGACTCTTATCTCCAATTAACCAAAAGAAAACCATAAGTGGGGCTGTGGCTCAATGGGTAGGTTGGTAGCCTTGAGCTGAAGAACTCAGAGACAGTGTCCAGATCCAGAGTCCAAGCCCCACAACAGAAAAACAACAAAAAAAAGAGCTAATGAAAAATTGCATAATGTATAATCATCATCAAATGTAAAAGAATTACATATGTACCACTGATGTTCATCAATAGAAGTATGACATAAATAACCATTGAACATCAATATTATAGAATATTCTACTGTGAAAGACAATAATATTGATACATATGTGCCATTCTAATATATCCTCCATAAAATACTGTGATCTTTCCATTTGTCTAATACCCTCCCTCCTCTTAACCTCACCATCTCTAACAACCTCTTTTTACATTATTTTGTTTGACTTTATGTAAATATTATAACTAAAAAATTACCAAACTCCAAAAGATCAGAAAAAGTACTCCTCTTATGTTAATTTCTCATATCTATGTCATTTCATATTTTTGAGCAATTGCTACATGCAAGAAACTATATAAGAAATGGTAAATACTCCAAAATAACCCAAAGGGCTCTTTTGTGAACTTGCATCTGGTACTTTATCTTCAATTTACATTTCTTCTTCTTTGACCTGCAAGAGGCTCTTTTGGTACAATCTCAATACTTCTACTTACTGTACATATTAATTTCTAAAACTGCTATTAAATGAAATTGCATCAAATGATGCTTTTAAAAACTCTCACTCCAAAGTTTATTCAATCATCTCTAAATAAGTTCTGTGAATCATATTATTCTGTGTTATTTTCTATTTAAATCATGGTAATTCAGGTTCCTTCAAAAAAGTAATCTCTAGCCTTTCCATGGACAGACCAGAACTATGCGGGCTCCAACTACTTATTAATAAACATCTAGATATAGTTCTGGTATGTGTTTAAAATTGCAAACCTTTTCATCTTTCTCTAAAACATTCCTTTTGCTTTCCATCTGCATATATGTTCATTATACATATAATTCACAAGTCCTAGGACTGAAACTAGAAATTATCTTTAACCTTTTCCTTGACTCTGAAGCTTTTTCATTTTCAAGTCTTGTCACTTTATTCCTCTGGAATATTTATCACTCAAAACCTCTCCCCACACTAGGCCTTTGTTCTAGTTTTAATCCAAATAGCTTCACTGCTAATCTAACGTAACTGTTCCTAAATTGTGATTCCTAAATTCTGAATACTCGTATTTCACTATCCCTTTCCTCAGATCAGATTTTATGCCTAACAGTTAAAATTAAAAATTTATTCAATGTCTTTTTTCTTCAGACATGTGCTTAGTTAGTGAAAATATAGTGGAAAATGAATTGGAAAACAAAGATTTTTTAAAAATCTGATTATATATATTCCCCTTTGTCAAGGCTATCCTCATCTTAATCCTATCTTATAACATTCCTGAATCCCTTTTTTTTCCTCAATGATATTAATACTCCAATCTAGTATTTCTAACCCTGGGTAGATGGAACATAGTATCCACATCAAGAAAGATAATCTGTTTCATAGAAAAACTATGAACTGAATTCAAGATCTTTGGGAGTTGATATGTAGATGAGAAAATGAGAGATCTGATAGAGGTTGGAAAAGATCTCTGATCAAAATAGCAAAATACAGAAGATGGATAACTGAAAGCCAGTTGATCCATCCACACGGTTAAATAAACATTTTGCAGGTTAACAGCTGTTTAGTAGATTACAGAATGATACCAAAAGTACCTGCCCTACAAAATGTCTTCAGACCCATTCCCTTTAGAATGGCCTGATACACAAGATGAACAGGTTTGTTTAGGGAATACTGAGGCTGCATATGTTTTCAGAATTCAGATTAATGTTAGCTACTGATTCTCAGAATCTACCATCTTCAGGGAATGTTTAGCCTTTTCCTAGGCTGAGCTTCTTTGCTGCCAACTCTAAAACTATATTCCAGTATTTATGCCTCAAACCTGAAAGTTCAAGTCTCCTGGTTTCAAAACCTGTCTGGTGCGTGTCACCCCAAAAATCTGCTACCTTCTCCTGCCTTTGATATTCTCCTGTGAGGCCATCATTTGAAATATGTTGGAAGAACAGAAAGTTTGTACAATAATGGTAGCATATGTATATCTATAAACTATTGAGATTAAAAGAAAACTTGGTCATTTTATCATTTTCCTTTTTACTAGTTATGCTTTTTCTCCCATTCCTTCCTTTGTTCTCTTCTTTCCCTTCCTTCCTTCCCTCTCTTTCCATCCCACCCTCCTTCCCTGTCTTCCTTCTTCCCTTCCTCCTTCCCTCTCTTTCTCTCTTTATTCTGTCTAGCTGTATGTCTGTCTGTTTTTACTGGGGATGAAACCCAAGTGGAATCTAACACCTGAGATAGAGTCCCAGCAAATTACTGTCTAATTAGGAATTATGCATATGCTTTTGATTTAAATTTCTTATTACCATTTTTAAATTATCCAATAACCCCAATTAAAATTTTAATTAAAACTGTGACTTTGGGAATCCAAATCTTTGATACATTGGGTTTTGGTCATATAATAAAAAGAATGCGATTAACCATTTATTAAATTAGAATATGACAAACCTATTTAAACCATAGCTTTCTTTGATTGTATTTTCACTCATTTCATTTTTATGTTTCTATTGTCTAGTTCTGAATAAAAAAACATTTTAATAGAGAGACACATTTCACAAAGGAAATTCTACATCCATATTTTCCAGGTCACATACATGTTTCCTATGATAAAATCAATGGGTTTTACACTTATGGTATTTGGGGCTAAAGTAATGTTATGGCCTACTGTATTTCTTTAAGGTAAAGCTCATATTTTGCTATTCTCTCAAGACTTTAAAATAGTGTACTTTCTAATTTTTGCTAAACAAGAAGAGTTGCTCATGTGAATCAGCCTAAATTTTCCTCCATTTTGTTAGATCTAAACGATGGGATTTCTAGCAGAAAGGTTCTGCCTATGTCTCCTGCATAACACTACAAAGCAGGAACTGAGAGAGAATTATCTTTGTATTGTTTCTCAGCAATACCACTTCTTATATCCTGTCCCTGTGCAAAATGTTCTAGAAATCCACATTGCTTTGTTGTAGTAGGTGATTTTATGGCTATGTCTTGGCTCTTTATGGTGGACTGTGGTCACAATGAGGAAAAGGAGATTTTTTTTTTCAAATACCTTAAATTTGAGGTCACAAAACAGGCTGTGTCAGGTGTACAAAAAGAAACAATGCATTTTTTTTTCAATTACCAAAAGAGAAATGAGGCAGAACAAGTTTTCTTTGAGACTGAAATGTCATGTCTAATAGCTCAGGATTCAGAGAAAACAAGAATTATGTACATTGATTAGACTATAGTTAAATGATTACAATCTCTAAAAACTAATTTCTTTAATAGTAAAGTGAATAAAATTCAGTCACTGAACCAAAGTGACCATTAAGTATAATAAGTCATTTAAAAATCACTCAAGAACTTTTTGTGTTGTAATGATTTTGACTTGTTGCAGCCAAATTTGGCTGGGGGAAAGAGACTTTACCCCTCAACTACAAGATAAATTCATTTATTCATAGTTCCCTTCAAGGAATCCAGTTTAGCCAATGACACATGAAAGGAGGTTAGCTGGGGTCTTCCCAGTGATAGTTCTAAATCTTAAGACAGGATTTCAGAAGTTCCCTATTACATGCATGATATGAACACAGAAACATGAACCTTCTTTGCTAAAGCAATCTATTTAACCAAAACAGGAAAACATTTGGGAAATAGGCCTTGGAAGGAAACCAAGATCCAAATACAGAGATGAAAAACACACATGCCTTTCCTTGATGTTATCACTAAGCCACAGTAAGCTTTCCTACACCTGGGCTTTTAGCAAGTGAATGTATTTATCATTTAAGCTACTTTGGTTTTGGATTTCTCTCCACATCAGTTAGATGAATTCTTATGCACACACTTTGTGTAGGGCATGGAGAATTGATTATAAAATAAGCAATTGTTTATAAAAATAAGCAAATAAAAGATAACCTAAGGATATTTTCAGAGATCTTGACCTTTTAAATCAATCTTCAATTTGAACCCAGGGTAAAGGACAGGTAGTCTTAAATGTTCTAAAATTGTGTCATAGCAATAGGAGTCTTAAGGAAGGCATAAGGGGATTGGGATATACCAGTTTGTGAGAAGATATCACTAATGATTTCTGTGTATCCTCTGAAATATACGAAAGTCATTTCCTTTTTTTTTCCAGTCCTAGGCCTTGAACTCACTACTTCTGGATTTTTTGTATGTATATGTGGTATCAAGGAATCAAACCCAGGGCTTTGTGCAAGTAGGTGAGCACTCTACTAGGACAAACTCCCAGCCCCCTAAAGACAGTTCCTAAAGTCATTTTTTTGAGTCATCCTGATATTTATGGCCCTTAAGCCCTTAATTTTCTTGACAAATCCTCTCTCTATATTTTTCATGACATTTTCTGCAAAAACAAAGGAAGAGATGATGTTCCCTCACTGCTACTACATTTTTATCCCTGTCAGATATCCAGCTATTAGTTATGCTGATTATTTTCAAATTTATCTCTACATTGGGCCATTCATGAAAAATAATTCCAAGCCTTTACATTTAGCTATCTTCTAGATCAATTTAGTTATGATTTGTCAGTTTAAATCTTACAACCAAAAGTGGGTATCCTCGTTTTCTCCAAAATTCAATCTCTGCTCTCTTGTCTTCATCTTAGTTGATGTTATTGCAATTCATCCAGTCACTCAAGTTATTCCTTATTCTTCCTAGACTCCTTTTCACCAAATCTCCAATAACAACCAAGTGCTGCTGATTATATCAGCTCATCATTCTATCATAGTAATCTCCCCCCAGCATGCCCACTGCTTCTATTTAAGGCAAGCTTTTATCATGTGAATTGATCCATCAAAATAGGTTTCTATTATGTCAGATTATCTCTGTTTTTTTTTTACCCACACATATCATACATACTGCTGCCAGATCTATCTTTTATTTCTAAAATCTAGTAGACAATGGATGGTAAAAGACAAAAATATTATACTTGGACACAATAAACTCAGCACTAAACATTCACATACTGAGACCAAAGAAGGATATTCAAAGGAGAGGATTGCAAAGGCTCAATATCTACGTATATATGATCATATAAAATAATGTTTACTGAAGTGAAATCCAAGAAATGGAAACAAGAGGCTTTTGGTTAGTTTGTTTTTTGTTGTTGTTTTTTTCTCCTTTGACATTTTTTTTATTTCTTACTGGTTGTCTTGTATGCAAGTTTATGTTTTGAAGATGGTAAGGGGCACACAGAAATACTGGGACAGAGGATGAAAATTGCAGCAGTAATACTCACTAGAGACTATGTTGAAAATGAAAGTGAAACAACATATGGAAAAGGAAGGTATGGAGAGGAACTGGGAGAAAATGAGGAAAGAGGTGATACTGCTCAAAAAGAAATATACTCATCACCTGTCTTATGTAACTGTAACCCCTCTGCACATCACCTTTATAGTAAAAAATAAATTTTAAAAAATCTAGTGTGGTGTCATTTGCTACGAGATTTTGCCTGATGAAAACTACCTAAATAATTACAGTCTTTTGATGATTCATCCTGGATCCATTTTAAGATCTCAACTCTCATGACCTATTACTCTCGAGTTTCACAATCACCTTTCTTGGGTCACAACTCTCTCTAATCAGAATTCTATTATGCCATCCATAATTTTAATTCAATAGACACTGAAATCTTTTTTATTTGACTTGAATATTCAGCAGGTCACTAAATGAATGCATAGAAGAGGGGGACTGATATTGTGCATTATATTAGTAAGTGAATAAATGGTTTCTAAACTTGAGAGATAAAACAACAAAATTAACAGTTAATGAACTATAACTAACAAGTAGAGGGTATTCATATTACTGATGAAACAAATTAAGAAACCAAGCTAAAATTTGGCCTTGGCAGACATTCTAAAGAGGAATTGCCTTCTTGGAACACTAAAATTATGAGTACAAATCAGAATAACTAGTTTTAAGAATATGTATTGGCTCCTATTGTCTCCTTTACCATGTGTCCTATATATGAAGGAAATTTAAAAATGCATTAGTGTAAACGTCTAAATAATGAAGTCAAAACATTTTTAATTTAATTTTTTTTTCCCCTAGTCCTGGGCTTGTGCTCAGGGCCTGAGCACTGTCCTTAGACTTTCTCAAGGCCAGAGCTCTACCATTTGAGCCTCAGCACCACTTCCACCTATTTTCTATGTATGTGGTACTGAGGAATCGAACCTAGGTCTTCGTGCATGCTAGGCAAGCACTCTACTACTAGGCCAAACTCCTGGCCCCTTAATTTTTTTTTATTATAAACATGATTTACTGATGGGTTACAGTTACATGACTTACAGATGGGTTACAGTTCCATATGTCAAGTGGTGAGAACATCTCTTTTTGAACAGTGTTACCCCTTCCTTTATTTTCTCCCACTTTTCCCCTCCCTCTTCTCCTCCCCTCAATTTGTGTAGTTCATTTCCAACACCATCTCTAGTGAGTATCACTGCTGACTTGATCCACCCTTTGTGCCACAATTTCTGTGATTTTCCTTCCTCCCCCCAAATCAGAAAAAAAAATTATATACAACACAAAGGGTAGAGAAACCTAAAACAGTGACAAAAGGGAATAAACCAAAGGGGAAAAAGAAAAAATAATCCCAATCAGTGCAGGAGTTCATGATTTTATAAGTTCTCATGCACTTAGCTATTGAGCCCTTGTGATCCTATCCTAAGAATATCCTCCTCTGTGCTCACTGTGAAAATGCATATAGTGCTGTTTAATTCATAAATCTAAGTACAATAATTTCTTTTACTACCCATTGGATTAACTTTATAGACATATTCTCGTTATTGCAAATGAGGGAAACCATGCAGCATATGTTTCTTTGGGTCTGGTTACTTCATTTAATAGTTTTTATCAAATGAATCCCTATGACCCCAATAATCCCACTAGTGGGCATTCACCCAAAAGAACACAAACTAGGCATAATAAAGCCACAGCCATGTTCACAGTATCATTACTTACGATAACTAAGATATAAAATCAAACCAGATACTCTTCAGTGGATGAATGGATAGAGAAAAGGATATATATATATATATATATATGTATGTATGTATGTACACACACACACACACACACACACACACACACACACACGGCCCCATTCATGCATAAATAGAAAGATGAGATAAAACATTAAATTTTTTGTTAGATCATTTTTCTCTTGTATAGAGGATCTTTAAAAACACATCTTAATCTATAGACTTTAATGTCTAAGAATATAAGGATAAAAAGAATACTAGCATTTTTACTTGTTCTAACAAATTATACTTATGTGAACATAATTATCCAAATGATAGTGATCTGTCAAAGCATGTAACTAGTCTTTTTTTTGCTTACAAATCAAAAGATATCAATGAAAACATACATTTTAGGAAAAGATAGTTTCTTCAGTAGATGATGTTTCTTCAAAAAATAAATATTCACATGCAGAAGAAGAAAACTAGACTTCCTCTCATTGTATATAAAAATGTATACAACCTTGGCTACAAACTTAACTGTAAGAATTGTATTGATGAAATTACTAGAAATAAAAGAAAATAGGGAAATACTGAAAGACATCATGATAAATACTGATATATTGGTAATACCCCCCAGAAGTAGAGAAACGCTATTTTATCAAAGCAAGAAGTTTCTGCATAACAAAAGAAATAATCACCACATTAGAGAGACAGCCTAATGATTTTGAGAGAATACTGACAGTCTACACATTTGACAAGTTTTTAATCCAGAATACATAAATAGCTAAAAGTTTCAATAATGAAATACACATAATCTCATTTTTACAATAGAAAGTTGACCTGAATAGATATTCTCAAAAGAAGAAATACAAAAATGGCCAAACATTGAAAAAATGTGAAAAAAATGTTCTTCATCACTAGTCATCAGGAAAATGTAAATGAAATCAAAATGAGATGTCATTTCAGACCTTGTCATAGGATCTATTATTACAAAAGGAAATCAATAATGCATGCTGGCTAAGGTTTGGAGACAGAGGAACTCTTCTTTTTATTGCTATTTTAAGTAGCTGTCTGAAAGAGATGACATTCAGCAAAGAAGTTTATGAATAAATTTCATCTTGAACATTTTCACAATATCATTATTCTAGAAAGGGACATTTATGCACTATTGGGGAACATTTAAGTAAGTAAGGCCTTTATGGTAAATAATAAATGGTGTTTCTCCAGCCCCCAAAGGGAAACAATTATCTAAAAAAATCTCTCAAATGACATAGCTACTGTACTTGTGGGTTTCCACAGGGAAGATACTCAGCTGATCAAAAACATACTTTCACTATCATGTTTATTATAGCACTACTCACCATAGGTCAAGATGAATGTATATAGAAAATGTAGTATACAAAGAGAATATCATTCTGGGCATAAAAAGAACAAAATCTTACTTGTGATGTTAGTAAAAACAGAGGATTGGGCAAAAAAACTGAAATAAGCCAGATATAGGAAAATACATGCCTAATGTTCTCACAATATCTGGAAACTGACACAGATGGCTTCAGAGAAGAAAACATGTCAAATATTGACTTCTATGAAGTAGGAAAGATAGTGGAGGGGAACCAAAATAAAGGTAGGTAGGTAAAAATACATAATAATGGTCAGAGGACAAGAGGGTGACCATAATTTACAACTTATTGTGTTATATGAAAAACTAGAAGAAAGGAATTGGAAGGCTCCTAATATAAAGAAATATTCATTATGGGAATGAAAATAAATTGCCTTAATTTGGACATCTGTTCTATAAGAGCATAACTGTTAAGTGTCAGGTAAGAGAAAAATCAAAATTCAGATATCAATGGAATTCTTTTCAAATTAATTTTAGAAGATTATTATTTCAATTATTTTTGAGATTCAGATTATGAATCTCAAAATAATGCTATTTTTTAAGTTAGGCCCAAGTGGTTCATGCTTCTAATTTTAACTACTCTGGGGGTTGAACTGAAAGGATCAAGGGTTGAAAGCCAACTTTCAAAAAAATAGCTCATAAGAATTTTTTTTGTTAGTTATAGGGCTTGAACTCTGGGCCTGGAGGTTGTCCCTGAGCTCTTCAGCTCAAGGCTACTGTCCTACCACTTCAGCCACAGCACCACTTCTGGTTTTCTGCTGGTTGACTGGAGATAAGAATCTCACAGACTTTTTTTTTCTTTTCTATTTTTTATTGTAATTAATAAAAGGGTTACATGATATTTGCCAGATATAAGGTGCATTAATTCACATATTTTGATACCCTTTCACATGTCTTGGTCCCCATTACCCTCCCCTCCACCCCCTCCATCTTGGTTTTCCCCACTTCCCTATCCAATTTCAAATAACCAAATACAAATAAATCCAATATATCAGATAACAAAGTGAGATACTGTAACAATATGAGATGACCAAGGGACAGCAAAAGAAATGAGAGATAACATAGTACATTAAGGACAACAATCACTCATTATATGGCTTTTGTTTCACTATCCTGGAGGTCTTTTCAATTAGCTTCATACTATATGGCCTTATGTATCAAGGTTTTGCGCTATTGCACATCTCTGCTAGTAGAGCCCAAGGTTTCTACTGATTATGACAAATGAGGGAAACCACTGAGCCTAAGTTCCTTTGAGTCTGGCTTACTTCACTTAATATGATTTTTTTCTAAGACTTTCCATTTCCTAACAAATGGGGCGATGTCATTTTTTTCTGACAGCAGCATAGAATTCCATTGTGTACAAATACCACAATTTATTGATCCACTCACCAACTGAGGGACATCTAGGTTGGTTCCATATTTTTGCTATGGTGAATAATGCTGCAATGAACAATGTTGTGGTAGTGGATTTAGTATGCCCTAGTTTCTGGATGGTTGGGTAAATGCCAAGTGGGTACTAGGGATTCTGAGAGTCTTTAAAAAGTCCGCATTTATAGATTTTATGATTTTATAACCAATGCTGTACAATTTAGTTTATGCCAAATTTTCAGTTAAAAATGCAAAATTACTGACAGAGATGATCAGATTATATATGTGTCTGTAAGTGTACATGTCTAAGTCATATCATTAATTTCCTGGGAATACAAATTAGAAGAGAAGCAAAATGTGAAAGGAAGGACAGTTATAATTCTGCTCGTTTAGAAATTTACCATTTTTATTTTGTTTTAAATGTTAGCAAACTGGATTTCAGTGGATATGTATTCTTTTGGAAATGATGGAATTTTCATCACTATAGATTGTAGAAGTATAATATTGGTTCCAAAATTCCTGTGCTTTTTGAAATTAGAATATTTCCTATTTCTCAAAAAAAAACCCAATCTCACATATTTTAGTACTCAGGCTGGCTTTTACCTGCAATCCTGAGATCTCAGCCTCCTGAGTAGCCAGGATTACAGTCATGAACCACTGGTGCCCAGACTCATAATTACCAAGTAATTATCAAAAAGTTGGAAGAAGTGATATAGCTCTAGCACTAGAGTATTAACCTTAAGCAAAGAAGCTTACCAAGAGAGCCAAGCCCCGAGTTTAAGTCCCAATATTGGCACAAAAATAGTATAAAAGATATTTATATGTTAATAGATACATAATCAACCTTTTTTCCTCTTTTGTTCCTTAAATCCAGCACCCCCACCCCACCCACACATAGAGTACACATGTTCTGGAGTGTGAAGAAACTTCTGAATCACATTCACATTTTCTCCTTTCAGCAAAACAAATCAATACGTTTGTATAGATTGATAACACAGTTTTCTGCACTGATCTAGACATAAAGTGTATATCACTACTGCAATTCGATGTTTTGAGTTTTGTTAAAACTAATGGTGCTAAGGTTGCCTAAAGGTAGATAGGTTTCCTAAATTTATATGTCAACAATACATGCCTATATATAACATACATACTTAAAAGATAATAGGGTAATACTTTGTTGCTTTAACTTTGACTCATAACATGAATCAAACATTGTACTGTTGTACTGGTGAGCCCCTAGAATTAATAGCATGGAGTTGATGTGGTCAAGTTGTGTTGATGCTAAACAAGAGCAATTGTGTAAAACCCATGGCTCCTTTGTGGTGACAATTAATTGTCTGTTCATTGCAGGAATCTCTTATAGCTCAAGCTGATTGAGTTAATAATTGAATATTTGGTATAGTGATTCACAGCTGGCTTTCCCTATGTGTTTTAATTTAGCTTAGTGACTATGAATTAGTCTGGTAGCTATGTTGTGTATTGCCTTAAATTAAACTGATGGGATTAATAGTTGAGTGGCAATTATAAAGGCTGTACAATTTATGTCTCATTATCTTGATTATTTTCTATTACTCATTCAGACCCCATAACTGTCCTATTGTTGGGCATTATCAACAAAGGGCATTATTAATAAAGGAATTAACTTATGTCTGTTAAATATCACATATCTTAATCAAAATATTCTTATGGATATATTTTTTACATTTTAATTCTGAAAATGGTTTGGAATGTATAAATATAACATAATGTTAACAACGTAATTTTAGTACAAATTGTTACATTTATTTTGTTATATCACTTAAATCCATATATATGTTTTTGGAAGCTAGAAGGACCATATCTGTTTCAAGGACTAAAAAAATGGAAGATTAAACTTAAAGAACCAAATGTAAAGCTTTTATTTATCACAAATTTGCTCTTTATGAATTTCTTTTTGCCAGCCACTCTTAGGATGATCATTCTAGGTAAAATATTTATATTTTTATTTCCTGTACTAAAACTACTTTTTTGTGGGTCATGGGGCTTGAACTTGGCCTCAGGGATGTCCCTGAACTCTTCAACTCAAGGCTACTGCCCTACCATTGAGCCAAGTCCCACTTTCTGTTTTCTAGAGGTTAATTGGAGATAAGAGTCTCAAATCATTTTGTGCCCTGGCTGGTTATGAACCCTGATCCTCAGATCTCAGCCTCCTGAGTAGCTAGGATTACAGGGTGTGAACCCCCATGCTTGGCTACGTGTACTAATACTTCTAATGACTGTCCTTTATCTGTACAGTTTATTTCAATTTTCTTCCTGATTTCCAATGCTTTCTACATTATCTTGCCTATTCTCTAAATTCTCTGAATTCAAATTTTTAAATCTAGTTCAAGTTCTAACTGTAACAAAAACATAACGAACATGGTTGCTTTTGTTAGAATGGTTGCTTTTATTAACATAAATTTAGCCATTCAGCAGTGGCTCACTCCTGAAATCCTAGCTACTCAAGTGGCTGAGATTGGAGAAACAGTTCAAAGCCAGCCTGAGCACGAAAGTGGAGAACTATGACTTAAATGGTAAAATGCTAGCCTTAAGCTAAAAGCTCATAGGTACTATGTAGGCTCTGAATTCAAGCCCCAAGACAGGACACACACACACACACACACACACACACACACACACACACACACTAAATCTAGCCAGGCTACAATAGACAATAAAGAATTAATCTCAAAATAATAAATGTAGGGCAATATAAACCTATATCCTTAGGAGGCTGAGATCTGAGGATTGTTATTCAAAGACTAGGTAGATAAATCTGAGAAACTCATCTCTACTCACCAACAAGCTAGAGGTAGGGTAGAGAAAAAAGTTTTATGTTTTCAGAGTACAAATCAACTCAAGCAATATTGAAAATGGGATAAGACCTTAATATATAAATTAAATACATACCTATCATATTATTCAGCCATCCTACTCAATATTTATCCAAAGGAAATGAAATCAGTATGTCAAAGGGACACCTGTATTCCCACATTCATTGCAGAATTACAACAGTGTAAATTATCTAAGAATACACCAACCGATAGCGAAAATATGAATCCTTTCCACAATGGAGTATCATTTAGTCATAAAAAGAATGGAGTCGTCATTTGTAATAGCATGGATAAAAGTAAAATTGTTCAAATGAAACAAGCTAGGTTCACAGAGACTAGCAGCAACTAGAATCCTGTAAGGTTGACCTTATACAACAAGTTCAGCTTAGAAAAGTGATAACCAGAATCTAAGGAGGGCTGACAGAAGATAGGAGAGGTTGATCAATGAGTTTTTACATTACATTACAGTGGAAAAGGTGCCAGTTCAGGGGTGCTATTGTATACAGGGAAACTACAGATGAAAACAATATACTGTATGTTTCAAAATGTTACATGAAAGGATGTTAATAGTTTGACCATAAAGAAATGACAAATGTTTGAGAAGAAAAATATATAGCATAAGGCAATGTATACATATATTAGAACATGGTACCTCACTAATTTGTCTACCTTTATTTTTTTATATTTTTTATTGTAATTAATAAAAGGGTTACATGATATTTGCCAGATAGAAGGTGCATTAATTCACATACATTGATATCCTTTCACATGTCTTGGTACCTATTACCCACCCCCCACCCCCCTGTCTTGGTTTTTTTTTTCTACCTTTAATGTCTTCTATCCCTTTTAATTTTTTCATATCAGAAAATAAATTTCAAAAAATTAAAAATACATCAAGTACAGGTACTTTAGGAGGACATAAAATATAAGTTTTAAGAAAAGGTAAAAATCTTAAAAGAAAATCTTTTTCGACCAAAATATAATTACACAAGTAATAAGTCAGTGTTGCCCATAGGTTTGCCTAATATGGGAAAACACTTAAAATCTAAAAAAAAGAAATAAGTGATGAATAGTGATAATCTTCTTTGAACAGTTATAACTAAGACTTGGTCATTAAGGAAAATAATCATTTGACTATTTTGGCCCATTTCGCACATGGTAATATGTAGTAGAGAAGGCAACAGAAAAAGTAGGAATGAAAATACCTGTTCCTAGTGCAGGAGGAATTTCAATACCAAACTTTGGACTCTATTACAGAGCTATAATTATCAAAACAGCTTGGTACTGGCACAAGAACAGGCCTGAAGACCAATGGAATAGAACTGAAGACCCAGATATTAAACCACAGACCTATGGCCATCTAATCTTTGACAAGGGAGCTAAAAAAACAGAGTGGAAGAAAGATAGCCTCTTCAACAACTGGTGCTGGCAAAACTGGTTAAGCACATGCAGAAACTAAAGTTGGATCCTTCTTTGTCACCCTGTACTAGAATTATCTCCAAATGGATCAAAGACCTAGAGGTAAAAGCCGACACTCTGAAAACTTTACAAGAAGGAATAGGAGATACACTAGACTTCCTTGGCACAGGTCGAAACGTTCTTAATAAGGACCAAGAATCACAACAAATCAGAGAAAGGCTGGATAAGTGGGACTGCATTAAACTGCAGAGCTTTTGTATGGCAAAGGACATAGCTAGTAAACTAATTAGGAAGCCTACAGAGTGGGAGAAGAGCTTCACCAACCATACAACAGACAAAGGCCTCATATCTAACATATATCAACAGCTCAAAAAATTGATCAATCCAAAACTAATCTCCAAAGTAACAACCATCCCATTAAAAGATGGGCCAAAGACTTAAAGAGAGTCTTCTCTGAAGAAGAAACAAAAAAGGCCTATAGAGACATGAAGAAATGCTCAACATCTCTGGCCATAAAAGAAATGCAAATCAAAACAACTCTAAGATTCTACATCACTCCAGTTAGAATGGCCAGGATCAGGAAAACTAATAACAACAGATGCTGGAGGGGATGTGGCCAGGAGGGATCACTACTACACTGTTGGTGGGAGTGCAAACTCATCAACCACTATGGAAAGCAGTATGGCAGTTCCTCAAAAGACTAAACATAGAGCTCCCCTATGATCCAGCAATTCCACTACTTGGCATTTACTCAATCATCCAGAAACAAGAACATACTAAATCCACCAGCACAACAATGTTCATTGCACCACTATTTACCATAGCAAAGATATGGAACCAACCTAGATGTCCCTGAGTTGATGAGTGGATCAACAAGATGTGGTATTTGTAAACAATGGAATTCTATGCTGCTGTCAGAAAGAATGACATTGCCCCATTTGTTAGGAAATGGAAAGACTTAGAAAAAATCGTATTAAGTGAAGTAAGCCAGACTCAAAGGAACTTAGGCTCAAAGGTTTCCCTCATTTGTCATAATCAGTAGAAACCTTGGGCTCTCCTAGCAGAGATTTGCAATAGAGAAAAACCTTGATACAAAAGGCCATATAGTAGGATGCTGAATGAAAGGATCTCTAGGATATAGAAACATAAGCCATATAATGAATGATTGTTGTTCTTAAGATACTATGTTATCTCTCATCTCTTTTGCTGTCCCTTGGTTATCTCATATTGTTACAGTATCTCACTTTGTTACCTAATATATCAGATATATTTGCATTTGATTATTTGAAATTGGATAGGAATGGGGGAAAACAAGATGAGGGGTAAGGGTGGGGGGGAGGGAAATGGGGACCAAGACATGTGAAAGGGTATCCATGTATGGGAATTAATGCACCATCTATCTGGCAAATATCATGTAACCCTTTTATTAATTACAATAAAAATACATGAAAAAAAAGAAAATACCTGTTCCTGACTGATATTTTCTCGAGGATTTGTTTTAGCTCTTTGCTTATTCTTTTCTGTCTGTTAAGTAAATTCTTTCCTGAGCGATAAATTAGTGACATATCTGTCAATGGGAGGGGGAAATATGTCAATTCAATTAGGAAGAAAAACACAAGAAAAATGAGAGTCATTTAAAAGAGGATTGACTGGGACATAATATCTTCTTTTTGTGACTATTTGGTAGAGCACTTTTAGTTATAACTGAATTATTTACAACAAGATACGCAAACATTCTGTCTAAATGAAAGCAATCCCATTATTGCAGAATAATTCTAACCATTTCATTACTGCGAGTACTATACATACCCATTTCTGTGTACTACAACTTTAAAATTCTAGAAAGGTTTCTGATTTTGATAGAATATGGGGTAGCTTTACTGAATTTCCTGCATATTTCCAAGTAAATCATAACTGGATTTATTCTCCAGGCATCTAGTGAAAGATCAATTAAAAACATTAATCATCTGATCCACGAATGCCATCTGAGGCATATGAAATTATTCTCTTTGCAGGACCTTTATGTGATTTTAGAATTATGTTTATCTCTGTGAGTTTATGTTGTCAAAATTTATGTAATTTCTACAAAGAATACAAACCACTTCAGGAAGTCAACTTTTGGTTTAATCATAACACTTGTATTTCTCATTTCTTTGCTCATCGGAGAAACTAAAGCTGTTAAAACTATCAGTGACTTTGAATCCCAGACCGTTCTCTGGGACTTAAGGGGATTCGCCCCAAGAAATAAACAATATTTGTCAGAGTTCATTTCCCTGTTGCTCCTTCAGGGAAATAATTGTAACACATCAGTGTCAGAAAAGAACAAGCTGTGTAAATAAAAATCAAATTGCTACATCTGCAAATGTCACAGTGGACCCGCATGACATCTGAACTAGGAGCAAGTTCTAAACTGAAGTGACTGTCCCTAATCTCACTCACTGTGAACAGTGGACCCTGCTATTTTGCTAATGTGTGAACAGGAAGCTTTTGGCCTCTCTGAGGCTTAATATATTTTACACTGAATATACTTGAGATTTACTTGTATCTGACTTATATAGAGTTATCAAATAAATTTTTAGAGATAGATTGAGGGGGACTATATGCATCCCAGGTAAAATTAATATTCAAAGCAATTACTGAATAATTGCTTATATTTGGTCCTAATATATAATATTTGATCTTTACAAATACATGGCAGTAATATTTGATAAGTTTTACGGGTTTTATATTATTTGTCATTTGTCATTACTATATCTCATTTGTAAATTATTTGTTCGTGCAACTTCTTTTTTCTTTTCTTTCCTTTCTTTCTTTTGTTTTTATTTTGTTAGTTGTGATTCTTGAACTCATGGCCTGGATTCTGTCCCTGATTTCAAGGCTAGTGCTCTACCATTTTGAGCCATAATACTATTTCCGGTTTTCTGGTTGTGACCTGGAGATAAGGGTCTCATAATTTTCCTGCTGGGTTCAAACTGCAATTCTTAGAGTTTATGAATTCAGGTGTGAGCCACCAGCACCAGGATCATGTGATTTCTTATATGACAATCTAATATACAAACATTGTAATGATTTTAGTTACATTGATGGGTCTTAATAACATAGATTGAACATATATTGCACTGATACATAGAAATTCAGGAACATGGGCAAAGTCAAGGAAATAAAGGCTAAACAAGAATTTCAGTCAGGTGCCACTAACACATGCTCTAACTCTAGTTTTCCAAGAGGCTGAAATCTAAGGATCTAATTTTGAAACTATCATGAGTAGAAAAGTTTGTAAGACTTCACCTTCAAAATAACCAGAAAAAATTTGGGATGGAAGCATGGCTCAGGTATTAGAGTGACAGATAAGCAAGCAACAAGAGGAAATGTATAACTCTAAGTTCTAATTTCAGTACATGCACAAAGTCATTCTCAAAAGCAACTGATGTGTATTGCTTCTTTATCATAAATGAAGCACTGTTTACATATTCATTATCAAAATAATATTTTGTACTACATATTGACACATATGCCATCTTTAAAGGTGGTATCACGTAGCCACGTGCAGTGGCTCATACCCCTAATCCTAGCTATTCAGGGTGCTGAGATCTGAGGATCAAGGTTCAAAGCCAGCCTGGGCACAAAAGGACCTGAGACTTATCTCCAGTGAACCTCTAGAAAACAGAAAGTAGGGCTTGACTCAAGGGTGGGGTGGTTGCCTTGAGCTGAAAAGCTCAGGGACAGTGCCCAGGCCCAGGGGAAGAGCGGTGGCCTTGAGTTAAAGAGCTCAAGGACAGAGCCCAGGCCAAGTTCAAGCCCTGTGACCCCCCCCAAAAAAAGGTAGTATCATGTAGCTCTGAACTGAGTAAATTTCCTAAGAGTTCATGCCAGAGTTTTCTCTATATGCATGCCTGTCTAAAAACTATAAACAAAAAGAATGTAAGTAAAAATGGTGAACAATGTCTTAATAAAAATGTGCTATAAGTATTTATAACTATTTGCTTTAGCCCATAAGAAAAGAATCACAAAACCAAGCAATTTATAAAAGTACTGCCTTACATTTTTCTACCTGAAAAGCTAGATGATATAGCAATGTAACTGTGTGTTTTGTGTACTGTGCTGTGTGTTGAAAAGAAATCCATCTTGGTTGTCTTCTCAGTTTCTAATGTGTCCCTTTTCGTTATTGTCAAAATATATCCATTATCTTCTAGGGACTTCCCTTCCTTCTTTGGGTAAATGCATGACCGAATTCAGGCATGAGAAAATTATAAAAATTGATTGGGGTTCAAAAAGTTCCTTCTCTGGATGTATGATGTGCCATTCCAAGGCACGCAGCAGCTGTAGTATGAAGGATTCCAGCAAGAAGCTGTGGAGATGAGATGCTTGCTAGAGCATACCCTCCCTCTGTTCTCCTGTTCTCTCTCTCCTTCCTCTCTCTCTCTCTCTCTCTCTCTCTCTCTCTCTCTCTCTCTCTCTCTCTCTCTCTCTCTCTCTCTCTCTCTCTCTCTCTCTCTCTCTCTCTCTCTCCCCCCCCCCCAGTTCTAGGGCTTGAACAGCACCACTTTTTCTGTGTATGTGTTACTGAAGAATCAAACCCAGGGCTTTGTGCATGCCTCTATATTCTTGATTGTGGGGGTAATTTAACTCTGTTTTGTAAAGTTGAAATTCTCTCGTTGCAAATACTCATAGCAATTTAAGTATTATACTAGCTTAATTTATAGTATATGAGTGGAATGCACTAGCATCTATGTTTGCATTAACTGCAATATTAATTTTGCTACAATATAAATATTTATAATTATATCCATATATATGTTAAATTCAAAGAAGGTAAAGAATGCTTTTTGGCTTAGAGTCAATGGTCTTCATATGCCAGAAGCTGAGGTATAGAATGGAGTGCTTATTCCTTATTTTAAAAGAGAGAAAAATAAAATGAACAGAGGATTAAAAAATAAGTCCAATATTATTTATAATTCAGTGATGATACAGAAGACTAGATCATTGTATTTAGAAATAAAATAAAATGACATTCTAAATCCAAAGAATATCCAAAAAGACCATAGGATTTTAATACATGACAAACCTTGCTTTAACAAAATGCGATTCAACCTGGACACTGAGAACACACAAGTTTACCCTTTTACCCTTTTCTAAAATGTGATGTTGTACATACAAATTACAAGAGTGTCTTTCAATATTAAACTGTATTTGATTTTGGATGACCTTATTAACCACTTCAGATTTCAGAACTAACCACAGGGCCATATCTTAAGATTCAGATTCAGAGTTTCCAAGTACTCTATTTCAATTTATCATCTTCTTTTCACCACAAAAAGCCCTTAGCTCTTTTCATCATTTATTTACTGATGATCCTTGAAATAACATTCATCTAAATAATTTAAGATAAATATTGCTTTAATTTGATTTACAACAATTCCCTGCAAAGAAGTACTTCACACACGAAGGGTCTGAATTTGAAGATTCATTAACCTATGTTCAAATCTTCCTATTTTCTCAAGTAGGACAAGAACCCATCAGAGTGTTTTGACATTTGCTATGATCCAAGGTTTGAGCACATTCTTCTCTAAGCAGCCACCTCTTCTAACTGTGTTGATATTTTTAAATGGGTACTGTCCATTCTCAGAGCTCTTCTAGCTGTGAGTATTATCATGAAATAAAAACACTAGTTTACTGCAGTTTTGCCTACATAAATATGTGTAGTTCAGGTTCCCATAAGGCTTTCCATGTCACCCTTTTAGTGTAGTCACAATTATCCTGCCACCCTAATCAGTTTTAACTTTGTATCCATCATTTGTTTACAGACCAATTATACTGACAGGTTAAAGGACCCATGATAATACAGTTAATAAAATGAATATAAAACTGAGTAGATGTGTCAAACCTCTGCCACTCTATCATTAGTTTTATTTTTAAGATGTGTTACATTATATAATAAAAGACTGCATACACAATTGATGATAATAAATGATTAATACAGACTAATGCTCTTCTTTTGGCCATCAGGCCTCTTGTCTGTCTTGCAAGTACATACGAGATAGAACAGTATGTCTTTAACAAAGGAGCAGAGCAGCTTATTTAAATGTGGCTTTCCATACAGGAAAGAGATTCTGGGAAAAGTTACTACAGCCAAAGGATGAATTGAATATACAAGGCACAAGAAATTTATGACATTTCTTTTCTTTTCTTTTTGCCAGTCCTGGGCTTGATCTCAGGGCTGGGCACCATCCTTGACCACTTTTTGCTCAAGGCTAGTGCTCTGCCACTTGAGCCATAGCACCACTTCTGACTTTTTCTGTGTATATGGTACCAGCTTCATGCATGCTAGGCAAGCACTCTACCAACTAGGCTATGCTCCCAGGTATTAGGATATTTCTTGACAATGTTACTTGCTTTTCAAATACTTGAAGATCACTGGAAGTTTGTGGGACATATCAGCATTGCAGTGATGGACTGCAATGTTCACTAGTGATGTCACTAGTAACAAATCGGTATTAAGGACCCAGAAAGAGGCTCTGTTATTTAAAAAAAACACTGAATTTTTATTTAACTTTTTATTTCATCTGAAACTTAAAGCAGCCACACATACCTAGTAGTTACTAAACCAGACAATATGAACTCCCAGGCTTTGGAGCCTAAAACGATTCTCTCTCTCCCTTTTCACCACACCTTGCTAATGTTTCCTTCCTTCACTTTCTTACTGTCCTTTCTTGTGTGCAATTCATAGAACAATTTAATCAATAGGTATAGTTGTCAACGATTTGGCAGGACCAACCATTGATCCAGAAAAAAACCTAGAAAACTGATTTTGCTTTTCTAATTCCTTAAACTCTGAGAGGGATTAGTTAAAAATCATATACATATATATACATACATATATATAACATACATGCACTTTGTGTATCACTTCTAATATAATGTATGTAATTAAATTCAGAGTAAGTAAAAGACTGTGGGTGCAATATTTTGGTACGACAAAAGCATGGGGTGTTCCAATTATCCTTTAAGAAACAGGTTTGGAAAACCAACAGTGGTTTAGGTCATAGAAAACTTTGAGATGGAGTTGATCTTAATCCATTAAGAAACAGAAACAGATCCGTGAAACTGGAATAAAGCACAGTTTGGTTCCTGAAACACTGTAATGAAATATTGCACTTTCATTGTTTCTTTGTTGTGTTATAATTATCTTTACACACATATGCCTCATCAACTAGAATCCAAGATTGGTGAATAAAGTTATTAAATTTATTTTTTAGTTATTACAGCAGTGAACAATGTACCAAGTTTATCATACCAAGTTTGTAGTAATATAGCACATTTATAATAAGCATTTATAATATTACTTCTTATATGCATGTCTTATTGGCAAGATGACAGATTTTCTAAAGAAAATCTTCAGAGGATTTGAAAAACATTTAAGCTTAAAATTCCAGTTTTCTTTTCTTTTTTTCCCTTTAGTATAGAAAGAATTAGAGCAAAAACTTCACTTTCAGCAGCAAATATTTTAATTGATTTTTTGAACCAGATATAAAGGGAAGCTTAATTATTTTGTTTTAAAATTTACTTCTAATTGATACATAAAAATTGTACCTACTTGCAAGGTATCACTGGGTGCTACAATACTTGTATTCACGGTGTAAAATCAGACAAGGGGACAGGTACCATTGATGCAGGGATGTCATTCTATCTATTCAGAAAGCTCATATCTGAGGGACCATGATAATAAGCCAGCCAGGGAAGAAAAGTCTCTGAGATTATATCTCCAAAATAATGCACAAAATATAGATGTGGAGGTATAATTCAAGTGGCAAAGCACTAATGAGGCCAGCACAAAGCCCTAAATTAAAGCCCTAGCTTTAGTAAAGGCAAAATATCAAAACAATACAAAAGCAAAAACAAAAATAGGCAAGTTCTATCCATCTCCACAAATATATATGGTATATTAGCATTATCTATAGTCATCATGCCATACAATAGCGTATCAAATCATATTTTTCTATTATTGTCAGTTGACCCATCTTTCCCTACTCTACCTGATCCCCTAATCTCCACAGCATCTAGTGATGAGTATACTACTGTTCGTCTGCATAACAGCATTATTTTTCAGGCTCTACATAGGAGGAGTATTTCCTTCTGGGCTGGGCTTATTTCACTTTATATAATGAACATCAATTCTCTTCATCCTATTAGGAATGACAGGATGTTATCCTTTATTTGGCTGAATAGTGTTCTACTACTGACATGGACCACATTTTCTTATCCATCAACTGATGATTTAGTTTATTTCCATGGCCCATCTGTTGTGAATAATGCTACCACCAACATGAGAGTACCGATAACCTTTTGAAACACTGGTTTACATAAGCAATAAAAGTAAATAGAAAACATGGATTGAGAACTATATATTTCAAAAAACAGTTTAGCACCATCACTAATCATCAGGTCAACATAAATCTAGGCACTTTTTTTCTATTACAGAAGCTATTTTCAAGAAGCAAAAAGGCTAAAACAGCTTAAGTGCTGGCAAAAATGTGGATAAAAAATGTGAGCATTTATTTATACACTGTTGTGGTAAAATGAAGATCCTTGAAAAACTTATAATTGGTAGTTCTGATATGAATAAAATTCTCAAGCCTAGGGTAAAAATAATAGATCCTCTTCTAAAGTTTATTACTCTTACACAGGAAGGTGGGGATTGAGTCTGTTCCTTAATAAAACACTTTAAACTTTTCTGTTACAACTCACAGAAAAGAACTCTGTCCATTTGTAATCCTAGACATTAAGAACTTGAGGCACCTTTTGATATAAATAAAAGAAACTGGAGATAGACTGTGAATATTACACTAGGCCAAGGATGGGCAAAATCAGATCCAGAATGTTTTACTAAAAAGATAACATTTTGCAGGCTAGACAAGAAGGTATAACCAAGCGTAGGTATTTACCACTTCTGCCTTGACCATCTTTTTTTATTTTTTATTTTTTTGCCAGTCCTGGGCTTGAGCTCAGGGCCTGACCACTGTCCTTGGACTTTCTCAAGGCTAAAGCTCTACCACTTGAGCCTCAGCACTACTCCGGCTTTTTTGTATGTATGTAGTACTGAGGAATCGAACCTGGGCCTTTGTGCATGCTAGACAAGCACTCTACCACTAGGCCAAACTCCTGGCCCCTGACTTGACCATCTTTTAAAAATATTCCACATGATCATCAGACAACCTAAGTTAATGCTGCTCCTTCTTCCTGTTCATGAGAAAACTGTGCTGAAACCAAGATATTTGTATACCCCCGTTTTCCACATGAAATTGAGACTCACTCCTGAGCTTTAATACCAACCGACTTCTAAGAGTGATGGCTTCCTAAGAGCTAATCAAGCCCCCGTAAGTAAATAATAGCACTAAGGAAAAGAAACACCTTGGTTAGCATAGACCTGTAGGGACAAAGAGCCTTGCAGAATATAATTCAGAGATGCCAAACTCTTTTGAAGAAATAAACAGAGGTTTTCATGACTAAATAGAGATAAACATCTCTGAACACCAGGTGGTGCAATGCATAAAACATGGCAACTGTGACTGTTTCCAAAGTATCTTTTTTCCCTTTATACTTGGATTGTAATGTTTTAGAATTACTTAAACTTATTTTTGCAAAGTACATAAAATGTATGAGGAAATAATTCATGACACTTGCCCTAAGGGAAATTAGAGTCTAAAAATTGAGTTAAATATGCAATCCTTAATCATTAATGTGATAATTTAGGTGTTGTAATAGAGTTACATACAGGATTCACAGAAGGCAGTAAAGAGAGTTGATTACTGAAATGTCTCCAGGCAAAAATGAGGAGGGGAGGGGAAGCTTCAGAAAGAATAGTGTGTGTTAGTAGTTTGATGGATGAATAATGATCAGGGGGAGAGGGTATTTCAAACAGTAAGAGTAAACTGCACAAAGGGACAGTAGAATAGAACCTTGAGAAGCATCTGGGGAATGCTAAGATTTATCTGCCTAAGCTGTAAATTATGATCACAGAGGAAAATAACATGAGCTTTGAAGTGAGGAAAACCTAGTTTCATGGCATTGACCTAACACTTAGTGGCTGGGTGACTTTGAATCTGCTAATTAACTTATCTGAGTCTCGTTTGTTAAAAGAATAATAATCACCTGGTAGGATTTCTGTAAAGGCTCAAAGGAAACGCGCATCTAAAGTACCTGCAGAGTGTCTAAAGAAGACAGTCAAAAAAGGAAAGAAGCTGCCATCATCCGCATCCACCTTTAAATTTGAGAAGGAAGCCCGTAGAGACATTGTATTCTTCCTATCTAGATATGAGTTCCTATTAGAAGACTGAAAGCTGAAGAAAAAGCAATCTTAGATTCATGTTTTAGGCAAGTCATGCTGAAAATATAGAAGATGGAGAGAACTGAGTTAGGGAGGATAATGAGAAGAGAGAAGCAAAATATTTCCAGTCCTTGAAATGTGTGATTAGAGAGCTAAAAAGCCTTAAGAATTGAGATGGAGAGAATGATGCTATCATGCCTAATTTTCTCCTTTCTTATTTTCCCATGCAAAGCTTAAGTAGCTTATAGAAGCCTTCAAACACAAAGTCACAATTGAGGTTGCTGTGGTTACAGTGGAAAAGGAGAAAATACTTTGCATCTTCCCTTTCCACAGACTCATTCTTACAAAAGCAATTTTTTTGGTCATACTGAACTTTAATATTGTACAATAGCTAATCTTCTACTAGAAAAATTGTCTATTTAAGTCTCTCAAAATAAATATAATGGACGTCTGTCTCTCATACTTGACCCTTGCATTTATCCAACTTATTTAGCACTGTCTGATAAAAAAAAAGTTATAACCATGTAATAGTCAATAAACAACTGAAAATGTTTCAGGGTATTGCACGCTTCTCAAAGCATTTTTACTACTCCTGTATACTGTCATATCTAGATCTATTTCTTATCAAAGAAATTTATTTTTTTTTTGCCAGTCCTGGGCTTGAGCTCAGGGCCTGAGCACTGTCCTTGGACTTTCTCAAGGCCAGAGCTCTACCACTTGAGCCTCAGCACCATTTCCGGCTTTTTTCTATGTATGTGGTACCGAGGAATCGAACCCAGGTCTTCATGCATGCTAGGCAAGCACTTTAACCACTAGGCCAAACTCCCGGCCCCAGAAATTTACTTTTTTAAGTAGCAATATAGAATAACTATTTTTGCAGTACATGGGCCAGGGACCATGAATTTAGAGCCTTTATTTACATGGCTTGATTTCTCATCTGGTGTTCTACAACCTGAGCCTTACTTCTCCAGCTTTGGCTAGTTATTTTGGAGATGATGTTTTGAAGATTTTGTCTACCATAGCTGGCTTTAAACAATAATCCTTATGTCCTTGCCTTCTTTGTTTGTTTGTTTGTTTTTGTTTTTTTTGTGGGTCATGGTGCTTGATTTTGGCCTGGGCACTGCCCTTGAGCTCTTCAGCTCAAGGCTACTGCCCTACCCTTGAGCCAAGACCCACTTCCGGTTTTCCAGAGGTTAATTGGAGATAAAAGTCTCAGGTCCTTTTGTGCCCAGGCTGGCTTTGAACCTTGATCCTCAGATCTCAGCCTTCTGAGTAGCTAGGATTATAGGCATGTGGCTTGAAAGTGTGTGTGTGTGTGTGTGTGTGTGTGTGTTTGCTAGACCTGGGGCATGAACTTGGTGCCTGGGCACTGAACCTGAGCTTTTTGCTCAAGACTGATGCTCTATTGACTACTTGACATACACACTCACTTCTGGCTTTTGTTGGTTAATTAAAGATAAGAGCCTCACAGCCTTCACTGCCTGGGCTGGCACTGAATATGAGTAGCTAGGATTATGGTCTTGACAGACCACTAACACCAACTTTTAAGACATTCTTGAAAGAACTTATCATTATTTCCCTCAAAACATGACTTAGTTTTAATTTTGAGTCTTATAAATTTTTTTTCACTTCATAGAATTTTTTCACTAATCTCTTCTTTAATGGGGCATAATGGCTAAAAATAAAAACCTAACTACATTGTCAACTGATGGACTAGATTAATTTTATAATCTTAGCCCTCAGAATGTGTACTTTCAAATAGTAACACCCATGTCTGATTATTTTAATAATCTTAATCATAACACTAGTAATAAATATACAGAGCTTTAAATTTTATTTCTTACTAACTCATTCATATATACATTCCATGAATAGATATTATATGTCATATAGAGATATACATAAAAAAGAAAAAAATCATTTGGACAAGATGATTGGGGGGAGGGAAATGAGGACAAAAATATGAACAGGGGGTATCAATGTATGAGAAGTAATGCACCTACTACCTGACGAATATAACTGTAACCCCTCTATACATTATCCCAACAATTAAAAAAAAGAAAATCATTTGGAAAGAAAGTCCCTAATCTACATTACATGGATTTAAAAATTGTCTTCAGAAACTTTCTGCATACTGTGAGTGAAATGAAATCTTTTCTGAGCTCAGAGCTACAAGAACATCATCTGACAAAGTTATTTAGAATTTCTATTTCTGTATTGAAACATAGACAAGAATAGAGCAGAGAACACTTTGGAAGGTATAGAAAAAAATCCAGAATAGAAAAACGCTGGCTCAATTGTAGTAATAGAGGTTATACTATATCTGCTTTGGCCCTATTTCATATTATGGCTGAAAAGATTTCTAGTTGAGGTATGTAAAATATGAGATTTAAGCAGCTAGAATTCTGTTGTAACCATTAACTGAGATGGGAATAATTCTATATAAAGATGGTACGGGAGAGGAGACTGGAAGCTTTGATATAGGTAAAGTTTTGATTATATAATAGATAACCAACTAAAATGTCTAAAAGGCTAGAGAGTTCAGAAATAAATACAGATGAGAAATAATATAATTTGAATCATGAGCATATAAAATACACTTTGAAGTATGATGCTGGGTTGTGCACATCAAGTGAGTGGGTGGTGGGTGGCTAGAGAAACATCCTCAGATCTGAGCTCAAAATTCTCCTAAAATTGAGAAATTTGGGAGATGAGAAATAATAAGCAGATAAATGTTTCCAGGGAGATATTAACCTCATAAAATGAAGGCTGGGCAATAACTCTTGGATGTAGTAATGTGGTCCCGGAGGCAGATGTGGCAAGAGAGAGTCTCAAATCCTACTACAGAAAGTTTAAGAGCAAGTGGAAAATACAAAATGTAGAGATCTTTTTCAAGGGATAATCTGAAGTTGGGTACAAGAGAGATGAACACTTAGCAGAAGTGGAAGTAAAAATAGGACTTATTTAAGATGGAGGACAAAATAACATACTCTTAGGCAGACCTATTATTCAATGACTCTAATAAAGCCTGGGAGGTAGATATCTTTTGCTCCTGCTTGTCAGGCAAGAAAAAAATGAGATTCTGAGATTAATGAAGATTCTTTCTGTTGAGTTATTAACATTAACTCAACTAAGAAATCCTCTTAGACTAAAGTCTCTACTGATTTTTCTTCATCTGGGAATCTTTCCTGTGGAAGGATAGATACTGGAAGAGACCAGCAAAAAAGGAAACTCTTCTCCCTGTGAAAGGCCTTTAATCACATTTTCATTTTTACATACATATACTTTTAGGAACTGACCCTCTTAGAATAGTCTCTCCTAACTTAGTACCACAAAGTACTGCGTGGCAGTTAACTGGTAGCTCTAAAATATAAAAAACAAACAAAAAAACCTAATTCTAATATTTCACAGAACCAATTGCTTGAAACTCGACATATTTGGAAGCAAAAATGCAAGTGGAAGCTGATTTTGAAATAGCATACAGAATAAATATGAAAAGAAAGTTATCACAGTCTGAGTTCCAGAACATTTTTATTCTTAGTGATTATTTCATTTTAGGAGTTAGTATACCTATATTCTCTATGGTATAGAGTAGGAAACTAAGCTCATTTACTTTCCTTGAGTGGAAAGCATTTTCTTTTATTATTAAGTGAAAATATTCACCTGATAAAAATGCAAAAATATTTTATGTACTCAATGTTATTCTTACTCTGGTTAAACTAGACAGTGAATATTGATTTTGATGTGATGATATCTACTGTTCAGAAATACATATCTATAGAAAGAAGATGGACATTACAGGTAGAAAATACATTCATTCTCATTATGGATAAGTGAAGTTTTATTAATTCCAGAAACAACAAAATTGGTGAACAAATATAGTAGTGATAATCATTAGACACTATGTTGAAAATAAACTATAAAACTTGCAGGGGGCAGAGGAGTCAAGAGGAGAAAAATGGGAGAAAACAAGGGAAGAAGTGACCCTGTTCAAAAAGGAATGCAATCATCATCTGACTTATGTAACTGTAACCTCTCTGTATATCATCTTTACAATAAAAACAAATTGAAGAAATCTATTGGTACAGCATTCATTCCAAAACTAATTAATCCAGTTTCTTCCTCCAATATCATCAAATTAGGCCACCCTGCTGGTAAGACTGGTGAATACCAAAAGAGAAGTAATTTGGAGATGTTTTAAATTCATACTTGCAGAAATTAATGACTATGTAAGAAGAAAAACATGCTCCCAGCAAAGAATTGAACACAGAGATAATTAGTGTACACAAAACTAGCATTTTCTGACTTGTGCTCATGATCTCCTCTTTGATGATCATTTCAAAACATGACAAAGAATATGTCATCACCCAGCTCCTGTGGTAAGCACATGCAACTGAAAAGAAACTACCAAATAACTGAAAAATGTACAGACAATGATACACAATATATATAGTGAATATATCTTATGACATAAATAAGATTTCCCTTTGATTTCAGAAACGTACTTTATATCAAAATATATTCCATTTTATTCTTGTATGCTATATGAATAGAAGAAATGCTCAGAAAAATTATATCCAGATTTTCTTTAGATAATTTGAATGTTGTATATGTGAATGAATGTATGAATATAAGGATAAACTTAGTTGTTAATTGATGTAGTACAAATAAAATCACACAAAGACAAAGTTACATGTTACCTCACATTTTCATTCCCAAACACACTGTTAAGTGATCAGATAGATTTCTCACTTCTTTTTCTTTCTTTACTTATTTTTTTTTGTCAGTCATGGGGCTAGAACTCTGGGCCTGGGCACAGTCTCTGAGTTCTTCAGCTAAAGATTCTACCACTTTGAGCTACATAACCACTTCCAGTGGTTAATTGGAGATATGAATCTCAGGGACTTTCTAGCCCAGGCTGGCTTCAAACCACAATTGTCAGATCTCAGCCTCCTAAGTAGCTTGTATCAGTGGAGTGAGCCACCAGCACCCAGCTTCACTTATTTTTCTTACTTGCTAGCATGTATCCATCCTATTCTGTCTCACTTCTATCCCTGATTATTATCACCTAAGCATATTAATAGACCATAAGAACAATTAATTTTGCTTCCATCTTCTATCACATAGTTGCCTTCTCTTCCTTTTAGCTTTTCTTCACATCATCTTTCTTTCATGTCATCTTTCTTTCATGAAATCTTAACAAAAAATCAGTAGAGAACATTTCTGATTTTCCTTAATAACAAACATCTACACTTACTGCTTTTTTAGCCACACATATAGAAGCAGATACTTTATATTTGCTTTAAAAATATTCTAAGAGGGGCCTGGAGTTTGGCCTAGTGGTTAAAGTGCTTGCCTAGCATGCACGAAGACCCAGGTTCGATTCCACGGTACCACATACATAGAAAAAAGCCGAAAGTGGTGCTGAGGCTCAAGTGGTAGAGCTCTAGCCTTGAGAGAGTCCAAGGACAGTGCTCAGGCCCTGAGCTCAAGCCCAGGACTGGCAAAAAAAATATTCTGAGAATAAATGTCTCTGTTTTTAATGTAGTAATAGCTTGTGAAATTTCAAATCACTACAGTTCATCTGACTTTATTTCAACTCATTCTTTGGAATGGATATGTAAGATCCAATGTTCTACCTGTACTGTCCTATGGTTGATCAAATCTACATGATTTTGTCTTATAGAATAATTACAGAATTTTAAAGTATTTTGATGTGTTGAATTATTAAATATTTACACAGGTGCTCAAGATCAGACATTTGAATACTTGATCCCAATCTTCCACAGTATCATTGCCTCTTCCTTGGCAGGAGCACCCTAGAGAAAGTTGCCAGAAATGGACTATAATTAATGCAAAAATTAAATTAAGACATTTGTAGACCATCTAGAACTGACTACAACTAAATTTCACTTTTAATCCCAAAAATGTGTGATCAAGGGCCATGAGTGTGGCCTATGTTAGAGTGCTTGCCTAGCACACACAAAGCCCTGGGTTCAATGCTTTCGAACAATACACACATAAAATGCCTAAAGTGGTGCTATGATTCAAGTGCTACCGCTCTAGACTTGAAAAGCTCAAGTACAGTGTGCAGGCCCTGAGTTCAAGCCCCAGGACTGGCAAATTCAAAATGAAAATCTGGAAAGGGATATAGTTGAATAGCAATCTAGAATCTGTATCTGGCCTTGCATAGTGGCATGCAATTGTGATGTCAGTACCTCAAAAAGTTTAGATAGGACAAGAGTCAGAGATAAGCTTCTTACACAAGCCTGTATTTCTTAGATAAAACACTATTCCCCCCCAAAAATAAAGCAAAACATTCTGAGATGTGCTTACAGTGGTTAAATGCCTGTCTAGCAAGTTTAAGTGCCTAAATTCAATCCAAAGTCCCCCCCCAAAAAATGAAATAAAGAGAGAAAAGAAAGGCAGAAAAAGAGAAAGACAGAGCAAGAGAAGGATCCAACCTAAAGAACTTCAATAGCTCTTGAGATGTTGAAGACTCTTTCATAAGTTTTTGGAAGGTGTCTAAAAGTCATTTCTAGGTCCATCCTCAAAATCTCAGATTCTGTGTTATTCACACTTATTTTTTAATTATGTTATAGTTAATGAGGAACTAGAGCATAAGGCTTTATTGATTTGATTAAGTTTAAGCTGGAAAGAGACTTGTCACTATTAGTGCATAAGTTAATAATTTGAGTTAAAATATATATGCAAAATTTTATAAAATCTGAAAATGAATAGGTTTATGGCTCTAAGCATTATATTTGAACATTATCATCAGCAGACTCATTTGATTCTCAAGTTTGTCTCAGTTTAGCTATACAAGCAAAGGATTTGATTTCGAATAAGTTAAATATACATTTTCTTATTTTTTAGAGTAAATTATAGTCATGTATGTCGGTCTCTTTCATACATTTACAAAGCCTCTATATAAACCATAAAGTGTTGCCATAAAGTAATAGTTATTCAAGTCAGAAGAAAGTTATCAACCTTTCATTTATTTGTTTAACTTTCATATTCATTTAACATATTTCTAGGTACCAATATTGGACTAGAACTAGGTAAGAGAATGGACAAAGCAATAATGAATTAAGAGATATATATCCTTCCCATAATATTTATATCTAAAACTCACAGAAAAACGTAAGTACATTATCTTGGTAATTTCCAAAGTTAGTTTTATGTCTTTTACATGTTTCTTGGTCAATTTATTTTTATAGATAAATAAGAATATATGAGGCCACACTTAATGCAGTGTGCCTTTATATATAATAATGGTTGAGGAATTCATTCTGCCAGTCACTGGCAATAAAACCAAAAACACCAAACACTTATAATGACCTATTTATTTTACTCTTTAACACCTTCTTCAAGTTTAAAATAGGAATGATATTTCTTTCCTTAAGAGTTGAGAACAAAATTAAAAGTAGCATTATTTGTCTATTCAGCTAACACTTGCTAATGCGCTACTACTTGTACCATCTCATTAGTTCTAAAGTTTTGTTGGTTAATTGGAACAAGGAGTCTCTCAGATTTGTCCATCCAGGCTAAGTTAGAATCTTGATTATCAGATCTCAGCCATTTGAGAATTATTATTGTGAGTCAACAGCACATACACCAGACGTTTACATGTCTTCTTTTGAGTAATGTTTACTTATAACTACTACTCATTTCTAATTATTTTGTTTTATTGCTATTGGATTGAGTTCCTCACATATTTTAGAATATTAACCCCTATCAAATATATAGTTATTGAACATTCTCTCCTATCTTTTTGAGTGTTTCTTCCCTTTCTTGATTATTTCATTTATTGGGCAAATTTTCTTCTAATCCCAAATGTTATGTCATGTTTTGTGAAGGGGAACAGTTTGTATGCTTGACTTTTATTGGAGATCTTGTCTTTACATTAACTGTTGGCCTCAAGGTAAGATGCTCATTTTTGATGTGAAAGCATTTGCTGTTGGTCTTTTATGGTGGCAAATTTTAGGACGTTCCCATAATGCCATTGAACCCAGAGCTGAGTGAGATGTAGAGCCAAACAATTGGCTTTCCTGCACCAAGGAAGCTCTAGCAATCAATTTTTGGAATATACTACTTATAAAACGTAATATTTCATAATATTGCATACTTATCAAAGCAATCTTATTAGCTTCTCAATCAAACATCTCTACTCTGGCATACCCATCTTATAGAGGAAAGTTCACTATAAGTATTTTGTTATTGAAGAGTGGGGGAAGAAACCTGTTACTTACTTGCTGAGACTGTACAATATTGTTGTTTCATCTTTACATTGCCTCTGAGATTCTGATTTTATCCTGCCTTTTTGGCACAAACATTAACTCTGATATCAGTGATCCCACTCTACTAAGTAGGATTCTCTTACCACCACAGGTTTTGATTAATCCCTTTAAAAAAAACTTTGAAGTTATTCCTATCCTTTCTACTTGCCCCCGAGATGGCTTATATGTATATGTTTTTATTATTTGTATGTATGCGTACATTCATTTAAATTCTCAGTAATTATGCTTCTTGAAATTTTTTCCCATGGGGAAAAATTAAAAGTCACTAAAACAATAACACCATTCAGTAATTAATGGTCTTAATAGGAGGGCACACATCTGGAGACCTTGAGATTCAAGCATTGAGTCTTTAGTTCCTTTATGTAAAGACTCTGGGATCCCAAATGAGAGATTTAGAGGAAGAAGTTCTACAATATTTTAATTGGTATCTGCTTCTCTATTCTACCTAAATTTGCTTCTCTTTGCTCCTGAGAGATAAGACGGAGATATCTGGTAGAAATATTCTGTTGTATGGTTTCTGATTTGTTCTTGTAAGAAGGTTGCTATAAAAGCCTGATTCTGGTTCTACCTAGTTCTTGCTAGTCTGGCTGTGTTGTCACTTATACCATTCTGATCTGCTATAAGGTCTTTCACCAAACTTAAGTGCTTAGCAGTATAACTTTAAATCTCTGTAGGTGTAAGTAAATCTGTTTCTTCAAAAATAGCCTTCCTCAGGTTTTTCTTTACAGTGATAACAAATATTCTCATGAGCAGTAGAAAACTGGGAAGACAGCATAACATGTGATTACACTTCCTGCTTACAGGGTCCAATAGCCCGGTAGACTGGACATGGGAATAAGAATCTCTCACATCCATCTCAATAAGTATTCAAACCCCAAAGTCTTATGGGGTTGTATTCACCCTAGAGAAAACCCACTTTCAGTCTATTGACAGTATATTTGTAATGAGTACTTAAAACCTGGTTTTGCTGCTGTGAAAAGCAGAGCAGCTGCTTATCCCTGCCTCCATTTGGTTTGTCCTTCTTCTAAGCTGTTCTTTTCCAGAGCTCTTTAAAACTACTGTGGTTTCAGCACATTCAAGACTGATGGGTACCATCTTTGTGACAAGGGACTATACTTACGTCTGAAAACTAACTTACTTTGAACATTACAGGCCAACCATCCCCAAACGAAAATGACTAACAACCAGCACTCAGGCTGTACCTTGGAGTCATTTGTAGGGAATCAGAATTGAGATATTGAGGAGTAAGACTATACCTATAATCTGGATTCTTACACTGTGTTACCTTTGTCTCTTGATCCTAATTCTTCCTCTATTTAAACCTAAATTCTCATCGTCAACCCTTAAGATGGCTGAAGATGATCTGAGTGCCACCTTCGCACTACATCATGCCATGTCTTCTCCTTTCTCTGCCATGTTTCTTTCCTACCACTGTCTTGCCTTGGTTCTTTTTATGCTATCCTTGATAATCAATTCTAGATTTCCAGCAATACTAATAATTACAAATAATCACTAAAGCCTAAACTGCATCAAGGTACACAATGAAGAAAGAAACTATCTGAAACAGATGACAGAAACTGAAAGACAATAAAAACAACAATCTCCTACCTCTGAAACAACCTAGAATAGAGGCAATATACCACTTATAACATGCTGAACGGAAAAATCCTGGTTAAAAAAACAACAACAACAAAGAAAGAGGGAATGGGTAAAGTAAGAAGACATGTCTGAGACATATTTTTCATAACTAAAGTAATTAGATTTTCAAATAAACTCTGAGTGTTTATTATCAATAGACTTTTATTACAAGAAAAATGAAAATGACTTTTTTAGGCCCCCAATTCCATATGGGAGCTATAATCTACACAAAGAAATAGGAAGAGCTAAGAATGGTAAATATATTGTTTAATATAAATGAAAATTCAGGTAGCTAAAAATGAGTGTTTACTTGAGCCATGGATTGGGAATCATTTTATAATATGAAATCATATCTCTTACTTCAAGGTAAGAAAACTTTTTTGTGGGTTCTGGGGCTTAAATTCAGGGATGGGGGCTCTGTCTCTTGAGCTTTTGTGCTCAAACTTTCTATCACATGGGCTACACAGCTCCACTTCTGACATTGTGTGATTAATTGAAGATAAGAGTCTCATGTACTGTTCTGCCTGGACTGGCTCTGAAACACAATTCTCAGTCTCAGACTCTTGATTAGCTAGGATTACAGGCGTGAACCACCAGTGACCAGCAATTTTACCCTAATTTAAAATGAATAGTAAAATAGAAAATTGGATCTCTGTTCATATCTACACCTATGGAGTTCTCTTTAAAGTGTAGTTACTGGCGGTTTTTCAGAGCAGGTTTTATGTTACAGCACTTGAAAAACCTCAAGGAGGTCAACCATGGAGGGCTCTGATAGTGGCATAAGCTAGTCCTAAAGTTCTTTCTGGTTCTTTTACTTACAGAATATTTTGGGTGAAGATATGCTTCATAAAACTCATCTGAAATGGAGGGATGGGATAAAAATCTAGGTCTCACAAGTTCATTCTGACAAAAAAAACCTGAGCTAATAAAGTAATTTAAATAGTATGAAAATGATGTAGTAAATGCTGGGAGCGGCAGTGATCTTTGTATTGCTTTTGTTGCCTCTCCCTGCTAACAGTACTCTAGTTCCAGTGGATTTTTCTGGATATTAGCACTTGGGGACAGCTGTGACCTTTTCTGCTTCAAAGTAAATCACTGCTAGTTAGCTTAGGTGGTAACTAACTATACCCATTACCAAAGGATACAAGATAGACCATAAGACAGTGTACATGCTTTGGCAAGCAGATTGCCAGGAAGAATAGATTGCCTGCCTACTCACTTGTATTACCAACCCCCTTTATCTTCCTTTACACAGGACAAACATTTCATTACCCTACTGACAAATGCATAGGTGGTGGCTTCAGTAACCAGAGACAAAATGGGCAAGACCATCATCCTTTTCATAATCATTACCTCTCTCTTATGATCTGTACTAAAACCAGGATTTTCCATTTTTTTTATCAAAATCCATGGCTTTGGGCTAAAGAAGGACATAGGTGTGGTCATGGAAGGTGTTGCAAGAAGTCCAACTTGCCCAGACAAAATGAGGACTTCTGATTGTCCAAGGGGAGAGGCAGGGATTCTCAGAGCATCCCACTTTCCTCAGGCTGGCTTTGTTAGATGCCTGGGAGGGGTGGAGATGTAAGAAAGCAGGGAGAAACAAACTTCAGACAGGAGAAATTGTTTTGTTAAACCTCATTCACTTTGAAGAGGATATCAGGCAAAGTGTGTGAAGTTTATACATGCTAACAAACATTGTAAATTCATTTGGACTAAAATAATATTGGGTGGGCGCATAAAGTCCAGTTTCAGGTACAACTGTGGGTTTTAGTTTGCATTTCATTGTTCCTCAAATAGAATGTATACATTGTATCTTAGAAGTAGAAGATATCTCTTTCTCAAGAAATGATATTGATGTCTATCTTTGTCCCTGAGTCCTATAGTTTATAAATGCCATTTCTGAAAAACTTAAAAGGACACCTGGATATGTATTTCCATTTGCTTCTATTAGATATGAAATGTATATAACTTGTAGACAATTAATTAGCCTGGCCAATTCAGGATCTAAATACTCATTCCTTCTCTTAATCTCTTTTCTATCAAATGACTCTGAGCTCACAACTCAGTTTAGAATTCCGGGTAAGACTGGCTGACCTAAACCTTTGATTACCATCTCCCAAAGTCCTGACCATTTTGGACTTTCTGTGGCAATCAGCTGGATTAAGATCTCTCCTAGACATCTTCACTCTTATTTTTCTTAGTCCCAAATTAAAAGAAAATAAATCTCTCCTCTGCCACTCTGAAGCTAATACCATCACATGCTACATTCTTTTCCATTTGTATCTGAATTGGAGTCGCTACCATGACAACCAACTGCTTTTAACAAAAATCCTTGATAGCAAGTTTCCCATTCTCAAAAGACAATCTGCATTGTATATATTTTCCTGTGACAGCATTAAAATTTTCCAGTGAAATCTAAGCCATGCCTTTCCAACAGACAGAACCTATTTATTTTCTTTTTAAATTCTTTTGAACAATTATAAATTTGGGTTTAAAATTGCATCATGTTTTTAAACCAACATAAGAAAACAGATTCCTGAGCCTTTTCAGTTCACATTCCCAGAAAAGCCAATTCATCTGTCAAGGGATCACTTTTATTTCCTGACAAAAAAGCATTTTCTTATTTCAAAAAATGGGGTATGTCTTCATATATTCCAATAACATGTGAACTTAAAAAAATAGCACCATGCCTCATTTTCAGGCTTTTAATTTAATAGTTGCACATACTTCGCAGACATATTTTTTTTCGTAGACATATTTATGTAAAAGCAGGGCAAGAATTTAATTTTATCCCTTATAGGACAACATGTACCATTTTCTAAAAATAACCCAATGAAATTCAACTGCTTTTGCATCTGGTTCTTTGTTTCAGTTACCCATATCTAAGTATACATGCTGAAATTTCATTTTGGGTTGGATGATTTAATTTGACCTATTATGTGGCTGACAAGTTAGCATTTTCAGTAGTTTCCAAAATGTTCTTTAACTGTGAGGGGAGATGGGTATAATTTTTCAGGAATGACGGGAGTTCTCAAAGAAAATAGCCTTTCCTGAGCAAATGGTTTATATGGACAAGTAATATTATTGGGATTTTACAAAGAATAATGAGGCAATTTACATAAAAGACAAAGAAATGGGAGCATGACAAAATTGAAATTTCAGTTTATATAAGAATATATAAATGATACCCAAAGCAATAGACCAAACATGCACCCCCCCAAAAAAAAAGGCCCAAGGCATATCTTATATAAATAGGATGTGTGAAAATTTTTAATGTATTCTGAAATTCCAGAGAACTAAAGGTAGAAGTATAGTATGAACTTGTAAGTTCATTATCTCCTCTACTCTAAATTCTCAATGTTTTGTTGTCAAACACTCTGAGATACAGATAATTGTGGGTTTTTTGACAGATGATTGTTTACAACCTGTAGGTGGGTCATTTCAATCTACAGATGATGATTTTCAAATCAATAGGCTCTGTATTTTGTTGCCATGTACTCTGAGGTTCCAGTTATTTTCAAGTGTGGATTTGCTGCCCTAGGAAAACTGTACGGTCTGAAACACATGGTATTCATTCACAGAAGGTCTACTTGTTTCGGAGCTGACCTTCCTTTCCTGCCAACAGCTTAAACATTAATCACCAAGTACAAGATAAGAACATTAAATGCAATTTTGTACTTCTCTTCTTTTGAATTTACACGAAGGAATTCTTGCAACTGCAAAAATTATCTTCTTATTCAGATATATTAAATTGAGTTATGGAAAGTATTTTTTAAATCATATTTTGACTACTCCCATTTTTACTACAGTAATGCCAGACATGATTGAATTGCAATAAAAGCACAAACAGATATCATTTAGTATAAAGTTTTTTTTAATGTGAATTTCCACAAGTAATAGAAAGGTGTTCTACCTTAGTGTGGCTTAATATTCCAGATCACATTGCCTGCATTCGGATGTCCCATCACCCATATGGGCAGAATTTTAAAAAGGGAAAAGGTACAGGTCAGATTTAAGTGTTCTCTGTACCTATTTCAGTGATTGCCATACTAATTCTAATCAGTGTGTTCTCTATTTTTTGTGTGTGGCACGTTCTCTCTTGTACTGTTTCTGTAATCCTTCCACAAACATTTGTTGTTCCATGGTGCTTAGACAAAGATAATGATTTAATGTACTTACAAAATAGCTTCAGTCAAGATTATTTATGTGTGTACACATGTGCACACACACACACACACACACACACACATCTTCCTGATAGCTATGCTAGTGTAGTTGCTAGCTTTATGTTTCATTATTATAGGATTTTAACTGTAACCCTTGGCTAGAAGAATCACCTAAACTCACTACTTAAGGAACAATAGAGTAAAGAAAATTACCCAGAAACACAATTAATAAATGAGGGAAGGATACTATATCTAAATTAATTTTCCTAGCTACTGTATTTATTTCCCTCTTTTGTTTCTGTAAAAAAAAATCTTTTGAACTCCAACTGCATACTAGGATTTTCAGTGTAACAGTTCTGATCAAGCTTACTATTTAGAAGGGAGAACAAGTAAACATGTAACAAATAAACAGATGAAGAAATAACCAAGTATACAATTGGGAATTGAGCTAAGGAAGCTAATTTTTAAAGAAAATAAAATAGAAATTGATCTCAATTAGATAGTGTGTCAGGTAAACCACAACTGAGCTACCAAATTCAGGAGGAACTCAGAAAAGAACAGGAGGAGCCCAGAGAGAAAGAGCTATGAGTTAAAAAAAAAACCAACAATACTAATAATCACAAAAGAAAAAACATCTCATAATGATCAAGGACTTGAAAGGAAACCCCCACACTTTGAACAATGAGTCCAAGAGGAAAAGTGTAAGAAGTTATTCAAAAAAGTCCAGTTGAGAAGACTCAAATATAGGGGAAAGAGGCCTTTGAATCTTTCTGGCTGCACTCCACTCTCTCTGCCCATGCCATTTACTTCTTTTAACTTAATAACCTTATATAAATTCTATAGGAAACTTACCTTACTCAGTAAGGCTGAGCTTTATTTTTTACACATCTGTGATAGTCCAGCAGTATAAAACATAAAGATATTGATCCTTTTATGCATTATGTCTGTTTCACAAATATGTAGAATATTGACTGTATTTTTCCTTCCCAGGAATTTGTTCTTAAAACTTAGCCTCTGTAGATAGTCTCTTTGCTTGAGTCTCCTTACTAATTTCCAGGATGCTAAACAGAACCCCTAAAATAATAGCCTAAACTTGATTTACCATATTTTCCTGGGTAATGTATCTTACAAGCAAAAACTAATTCTTAAATAACAGTTATCACATTTCACTTCCAACCCTCCTAATGGTAATTGTGATTAATAAGGTATTTTAATGATTTTAAGCTAGCATATGTTCTGGGAGACATTTTCTTTATTGAATCAAACCACAATGAATTAGCATTGTAATGTTTTCTCTTTTTTCACTCAGATTGAAAGATAGAAAATACATCTTCTTTAGTTTATTCAAAATGTCAGAGGAAATTCTAATGTAAAAGTACAGATATACTATACCTCACAAGGTTACAGGCTAACCAACTGTGAATAAGTAATAAGAAGATTTTAATGCAGTTAAGAGTTAAAATAGAATCTGCAAGAAAATAAAATGAACCAGGAGTGGAGATCAGGAAAATCCCCTTTTTATCTGCTATCATCAGTTCACATTTCCCATAGTATGAAAGTCAGGAATTTCTATGTATCTCTCAGTAAAATTAATAAGTGATGTTCCAAACCTTGTCTCCTGAGAGGTCATTCAGTCTTTAGCATTGAATAGTTTTGGTTTTGTCAAATGAAAATGATCAGTGCATGATTAAATGAATGTGTGGGTATAAGCACCCTTGTGGGTGGCTTACAGGTATTTTGTTTCCAATCTTCCTTGAGTCTTTTACATAATAAACGTAGAATAAGACATAGTGTTTTCCTATAGGACCATTCATTGCACTCAGTACAGATACTTCACTCTTCTTTGCCCTGAGGCTTTTATTTGGACCATCAATTTGACCCTTTTGCAGAACTACATATCCCCTCTGGCTCCTATTCATGTCTTACTTGGCTTGTATTTAGCAGCTAGCTAGAGCAGGGCTAATCTACTGAGAATTAGAAGCAGAACATTGTTTTGTAGAGTCTTATGGCTAAAGATTCTTAAGATCTCAATTGAGTTTTGACATTTGGACCTAAGGAAAAGAAGTAAATTCCCTATCTTTAAAATCTTTGTATGAACCATTTGATACACATGCCTTTAGATCTGGTTCTATATTCTTCTCTAAAGTTAAAAAAAGTTTTCTTTGTATCTCAAAAATGAATTATTTTGTATAAAATAAGACTTTTATGCTACCAATTGCTAAAATCATTAGCATGGTAAATCCATTGACTATGTTTCCTTTTCTTTTATTCACTTTTTGTTGTTCTTGCTTTGTTTGGTTGTTTTGTAGGTCTTGGGGCATGAACTCTGGGCCTGGGCACTGTCTTGGAGCTCTTCAGCTGAAGGCTACCTCCCTACCCCTTGAGCCACAGCCCCACTTCTCATTCTGGTGGTTAATTGGAGATAAGATTCTCACAATCTTTAGTTGCAGGGCTGACTTTGAACCTAGATCCTTAGATCTCAGCCTCCTGAGTAGCTAGGATTATAGGCATGAGCCTCTGCCCGGCTCACTTTTTAGTTTTTAAGCAGTAGATAGAGAACAATAAGTATGTGAAATGTTTTATTATTATTATTATTATTATTATCATTATTATTAAGGAGAAAGTACAGTTTCATAGCAAGTTAATACAGAGTTGACACAGGGTTCAACAAAGTTCACTGGGACTAAGTTGTGTGGAGTTATACCAAATGAGAAAGGGAGCAGGTAAATCCTTAGCAGTATGAAAACAAAAGCTATGAAGAACAGAAAGCTCACCTATAGAATGGTATTTGATTAGAAATTTAGACATGGAAAAATCAGAGGATAGAATTCTCAAAAGAAGGAGAAAAGTATCTTCATAATAGATATGTACTGATTGTTCCCTCTAGGAATTTTGCTTGTGTTTGTCAGAAAAATCAGGCAACAGATATTGACAAATATAAAAACTTGCTAATAAAATTGGAATTCTTAGGAGTTTATTAAGTTGCCTAAAGTCTGATTTCTAACATTTGGGAATTGGTGATAGTCCCAACTGATAATTACCAGCTTCAAATGACTTTTTTTTACTTGTTTCTGCTAGAATTCCTTGTTATTGCTTCCATCTCAAGAAAAGAATCACAGAGCTTTCTTTCCAATCTTGACCACAAAAAACTGACTCATAATCTGGAAAAAGATGTAGTTGTGGGAATAACAGACCAGTAAGGTGATGATTTGATTCCAGATTTTGCCAGTGAATGCCTGCCTTGTAAGTCCAAGACCCAGTATTCCAGATTTTTAAAAAATGAGATGTTTATAAAGGTGAAGTCTAATTTGCCTCATCCGAAGCAAAGATCAAGGCTCTGGGAAAATTAAGTATCTAAACTTAAGGAAAAGCAGGTTTGGGAGGCAGGAGGCAGGTCTCAGGTGGTAGTTATTAGCAAGCATGAAGTTCTAAGTTCAATCCCTTTCTCCCCATACTACCCCCATAAAAGGAAATAAACTTTTAGTAGAGCACTGGCTGGCTCATGCCTATAATTCCAGATCCTCAGAAGACTTAAGTTCTATGAATCACAGGTTGAAGTCCATCCCTAAAGAAAAGTCCATGAAACTCTCTTTCCAAAATAGCCTGCTAAAAACCAGACTCGAAGCATAGTTCAAATGGTAGAGCACCAATCATGAGCAAGAGCCCGAGACTTGAAAAATAAGAGCAGGCTTGTTTCAGAAAAATGCATATGCTCCATTAGGAAGTGACAGAGGCAGAAGAGCAGTATCTGTGCTTCAATCCTCCCTTTTGTCCCATGTGTTCTTTCTTCTTGTCTTCTAGAAATCTGCTCATTACTTATTTCCTACCTTTTCATCTGTGGTTGAATCCATCACAGCACAATTTTTGGAGCATGAACAATGGGTAGGCATATTTTTGTTATAGGGAATAATAAAAATCAGTGACTCATATCTGTAATTCTAGGTACTCAGAAGGCTAAGGAGATCTTAGCATCACAGTTTGAAGATAGCCCAGGCAGAAAGTTGATGAGTACCTCAAAGTGTCTGTCCAAGTTGGGTGTGGTTCAAAGACAGCCTTAGCACTAAAATCCCTGGGACTCTTAGCTCTAATTAACCACCAGAAAAGTGGAAGTGGAGTATAGCTCAAGGAATAGGGACCATAGCATTGAGATGAAGAGCTCAGAGACAATGCCCGTGTCCAGATTTCAAATCCCACAACCCAAAACAACAACAACAACAAAATCAGCCCAGACAGAAAGTCGGTGGGACTCATATTAATCACCACCAAACACCCAAAAAACAAAAACAAAACAAAACAAAACCTACAAGTGGAGTACTGTCTGAAGTGGGTACTAGCCTTGGAGGAGGAAAAAAATGCTAAAACATCCCCCAGGTCCTAAGGCCCTAAGTTCAAGCCCCAGGACAAGAATGAGAATAAAATGAGAGACACACAGACACACAGTCTCACAGAGACAGAGAGACAGGGAGACGGAACTAGATATGGTTTAAATAGCCACACATATTTTACTGGGACTACTGCATTAAGAAATACAGGTTTCAGGGTGGTATCAGCCGATCAGAGCATCATTGAAACAAAAGAAGGAGAAAAGTGAAGCCTAATTTGGGCCACTGGGAAAGTACTTTAGGATGGGTAGGGAGGTTTGGTTGATGTAATTAGGTTAGCTGTGTTTGCAGATTGATAGCAAAGATACGTTCTAACACTCCCACAGAGACTAGGAAATAGGAATGCTTTCCTTCTTGATGGTTATATTTCAAAGGAACGACTCCCTACCTCTAGAGAAAGACATTTCTGGGTTACAAAACTGACAAAAGTCTGAGAGAAAATTTACGCCACAAGGAGACAAGAAACAATTCATAATTTCAAGTTCCTAAAGTAAATATTCAACAAAGTAGAAGTCAGATGCTCAGAGACAGGAAGAAAACTCTAGTTTCATGAAGCTGAAGGAAAAATGAGGATGTTATTAGCAAGTATAGCAAGCAAAAAATAGACAAAAATTCCTGCCCTCATGAAGCTTAAATCATATAAGCCTGTGTTAGTATCCACTGGCAAACAAAGTTTTAATATATAAATTCTGGTTTAAAACAAAACAAAACAAAAAAAATATATCCAGTTGTGTAAATGCCATTCAAAAAACAAGCAAGGAAGGCATGAATGAACAAAACATGTAGAAACATGGCAGGCTCCCCTCATCAAGTTGTCTTTGAGCAAAATGTTTCTGAGCAATTAAGGGGGAGCCAATGAGAAAAGAGCATTTTGAGCAGACCTGAGGATCCTGTGAGTGAGGATCGTGCTTGATGCCAGTCCAATGACCAAAAGGGGGAGAGGAGAGTAATCAGTGCCATTAATTTAAGCCATTTAATCTTCACAATAGTTCTCCTAGGTAATTAGTAAGTACTGTGTTCTAATTATGGATGAAAAATCAGAAGTATGAACAGTATTTGTTTGAGTTAGCTAAGGGCACTGGTTCAGACTCCAATACAACTAGTGGGAAGCTAATGGTCAGCAGTTTTCAAGGCCATCTCAAGCAATGGCTAGACACAGGGGAATGTCTGTAATCCCACTTTAAGGAGAAGTACAATGTGTGGGTGCAGTAGCATACCACTGTCATTCCAGTGACAGAGGAGGCACTAGTGTTTGGGAGGATTTAGCTCAGGATATCCCTGGCATGAAATAAGATTCAACCTTGAAAATTACAAGGACAAAAAGGGGCTGGAGGCATGTTCAAGTGGTAAAGAGTCTACATAACAAGGAAAATGATCTATGTTTAACCCCCAGTATGTGTGTGTGAGAGAGAGAGAAAGAGAGAGAAAGAGAGAGAAAGAAAGAGAAAGAAAGAGAGAGAGAGAGACAGACAGACAGACAGACAGACAGAAAGAGAGACAGAGACAGAAAACCTTTAAAGCTAAAGACAAAGTCCAGGTATTTGAGTAACTCAAAAAGGAAATGATAGGGACATAAACAAATGAGATTTGGGGTCTGAATGCAGTTGTAGAAACTCATGGAAGAAATTTGAATATAACTCTTCCCTGAAAAGATTCAGGGAAGGGTTCATGAATCTCGACAACATTGGGAGAGAGGTCTTCAATATGATTTATAGAAGAGGCAAAGGGTAGCAGAATATATAGAAAGAAGTTCAATACTGGGAATAGGCAATATTCCAAAATTTTCTTATAAGCTTTGGAATGATATCAATGGATGTATATTTTTATGTTAAATAATAACATGCATCTGCATTTTTAATTTAGGGAAATAACAATTTTCATTTAAGAAAAACATGATATTATGGAATCATGGGTAAAAGTTCATTTTGAAATACAAGTTAGATCACCATTTTAAGTTAAGAGTAAAAAAGTTATTGACATTTAAGATTATAGATTGTAAGTACCCTATAAGAAACATTATTTGCTAAGATTTTTTTGCAATAGTAAATAAGATTATTATAAAAAGGACTACTAATATCTCACTTTATTTACAACTATCTTTGTATGGGTATATGTTTTGTCATAAAATACAAATTAAACACATTACAGCCATGCACATGTAGAAATACACATGGGAATCCAATTGACTTTTTTTTTGCTAGTCCTGGGCTTGAACTCAGGATCTGAACACTGTCCTTGGGCCACAGCACCACTTTCAGCTTTTTTTTTTCCTATGTATGCAGTATCAAGAAATTGAACCCGAGTCTTTGTACATTCTAGGCGAGCATTCTACCACTAGGCCAAACTCCCAGCTCCCAATTAACTTTTAGTAATCTAAGTACTAAAGAGATTTTTTAAATTATTAATCAATGCTGTTGTTTACTATTTTGTTTTGGAAATAAAATGTTTTAAATAAAATGCATTACTCATTTTTATATAATAGAGCCCTTGTTTTGTCAGCGGATTAATATTCATCTTAGTTTTCATTTCTGACATAGTAAATAAACAGATATATCTTACATAAGGAAATATTTTATGTACCATGAATACATTTTAAGAAGGTCGAAACATATTATGAACCACTGTACTAAGAAAGATAAGAACTTATTTTCTTAAATAGTGCCTAATAAAATAATATATTTGTATATAGAACATGATTCAGAAAAGCAGGCTAGATATAGTCTAGGAGACTACTGCTTTATAAGATTTATAAAGATATATAAGAATTTATAAGACTTGTACAAGTTTATGAGATTGATAAGTAAATGTAGAGGACTGGGATTTATTTCTGGTTTCCATTGTGAAACAACTTAAATTAGGTGCGAATTGTTCCATCCTATGCTGCTTCCCACTCTAGTGTGAATGGCTTTCAAAAGCTCTAATATATTCATTACACTTAAGAAAAAACAGTTCAGGAACAACAAAAGTTCACTGCAGATGCTCAATTGGAGAAAAAATAAATGAAGGTGAGTAGAAGCTGTGTTCCAGTCTTTGAAGGGTGTTCGTGTGGAAGAAGAAATTAAACTTATCTGCTCCAGTGAGCATGATGAGCTCCAGTGGTTGGAATTTGAAGGGAAGCAGATATCAGAACTTTGTGACAATTAGAACTGTTTAGACAGAGAAGTTAACTACCTTATTTGGCTGTTAGTTGAATTTCTTAAAAATAACTACTATTTATAATAGCACCTCTGAGTTGGTTACTCTTAATAGACCACTGACATGATAGCAAATCATTTGATTCTTACACTATCTCTGAGTGATAAGTCTCATGATATACCTATTCTATAAGTAAACAAGAAAGTTCAGGCATTTACAGGTTCACATAATGCTGCTCAGAAGACAGACATCAGGGGACAGGAGTTTGGTCTAGTGGTAGAGTGCTTGCCTAGCATGCACGAAGGTCCAAGTTCGATTCCTTGGTATCACATACACAGAAAAAGCCAGAAGTGGTGCTGTGGCTCAAATAGTAGAGCGCTAGACTTGAGAAAAGCCCAAGGACAGTGTTCAGTTCCTGAGTTCTTGCCCCAGCACTGGCCAAAAAAAAAAAAAAGACATAAGAGGAGAATTCTGAGTTTCTCTGTCCTCTTACTCATGGATCTGACATCACTTAGGCTACCTTTTTATAAATCATGTGGTGCTAAGTCTTTCCATTTCCTAACAAATGGGGCAATGTCATTCTTTCTGACAGCAGCATAGAATTCCATTGTGTACAAATACCACATCTTGTTGATTCACTCATCAACTGAGGGACATCTGGGGTAGTTCCATATCTTTGCTATGGTAAATAGTGCTGCAATGAACATTGTTGTGCTAGTGGATTTAGTCTGACCTTGTTTCTGGATGATTGGGTAAATGCCAAGTAGTGGAATTGCTGGGTCATAGGGGAGCTCTATGTTTAGTCTTTTGAGGAACTGCCATACTGCTTTCCATAGTGGTTGAACAAGTTTGCACTCCCACCAACAGTGTAGTAGTGATCCCTCCTGGCCACATCCCCTCTAACATCTGTTGTTACTAGTTTTCTTGATCCTGGCCATTCTAACTGGAGTGAGGTGGAATCTTAGAGTTGTTTTGAAGTGAAGTAAGCCAGACTCAAAGGAAGATAGGCTCAATGGTTTCCTTCATTTGTCATAATCAATAGAAACCTTGGTCTCTCCTAGCAGAGATTTGCAATAGAGCAAAACCTAGATACATAAGGCCATATAGTATGACGCTAAATGAAAGGACCTCTAGGATATAGAAACAAAAGCCATATAAAGAGCGATTGTTGTCCTTAATGTACTATGTTATCTCTCATCTATTTTGCTATCTCTTGATTATCTCATATTGTTACAGTATCTTACTTTGTTATCTGATATATTGGATATGTTTGTATTTGGTTATTTGAAATTGGATAGGGAAGGGGGAAAACAAGATGAGGGGTGGGGGGAGGGGGGAGGGAAATGGGGAACAAGACATGAGAAAGGGTATCAATGTATGTGAATTAATGTACCTTCTATCTGGCAAATATAATGTAACCCTTTATTAATTACAATAAAAATATATGGAAAAAAAACGTGGTGCTACATAAAAGGAGCATTTGGTGGGAAAAAACCCAACTTGTTTATAGTTCTTTATTGTTGCTTTTGAATACTATAATATTTCAACCACCTGGAAATTAGATTTTACCACATTGTCAGACCTTACAACTTATTTACAATGCCTAGAACAGAGCTTCCATTCAACATACTTGTGTAAATGGGAATAATTAGAAAATAACTGAAAATATAAGTCCCAGTTAATGAAGTTAACGAAAGGTGGTGTTGTGGTTAATTTTAGGTGTCAACTTGACTGAGTTAATGGCTTCCTAGATAGTTGGTAAAGATGTCTATGTCTTGGGAAAGTCTTTATAGAAGGAACTGCTATTTAAATTAGTGGACTGAATAAGAAACCACCCTCATTTAATGTGTGTGGATAGTTTTAATTGGCTGAGTTCCCAGATAGACAAAAAGCAGAGGAAAGGCAAATTTGCTCTTCTCTGTAGCTGCCACCCACAATGTCCCTTGCCCTTGGATATCTTCAGATTTGGTATTCTGTAGTTTGTGCTAGGAAAATAAAGTTTCCCAGCCTTCTGCCTTGGACTGAGTTATAAAACTGGCTTTTATGTTTTGAGGTCTTTGTACTTAGAACAAACCACAATAATAGCTTCCATGGTTCTCCAGCTTGCAGAACATGCAATATAGAGTTTCTCTGATACATGAGCTAATTTTCCCAGTGAATCCTTTGCCATTTGCCTGCCTATCTACTCATCTATTCATTTACTATTGATGTTTTTTCTCTCTGTAGATATCTTACTAATACAATGCAGCCTTTTTAATCAAACTAAGTACTATGGGCTATATTTTGTGCATATTAATCTTACTTTGTCTGGCTGAATAAAAACATGTTTAAAAGCTTCCAGTTTAACAGTTCTACACAGATATGGCCTTCAAGCCCATGAGAAATAAATTCTTAAGAATTTAATTAAATTGGTTTTCTATATAAACTGATAAGATTGGGCTGGTATGTTGTATATTGAAAAAGCCTTTCCTTAATGTATTTTTTTAGAACAAGATTCATATATATAGTATGACATTGGTTAGGTTTAATTTCCATGAACACATATCTCAGATCAGCTTTAGTGAGCCTGGAGAAAGAGTACTTTCTTAAATACATTGAATATGTGATGCTGTTTCCAAATATTTCCATTTGTTTAGTTATGGCTTTATGACATTAAGTAGTATGATGAGAGAGAAATTACAAAATAGTAGGAGTCAGAAACACTTACCCTATTCCTTTTCTATCATTACCCAGGACTGAACTGGTTCCCAGACTAATATATCAAATTAAAATTTTAACCTTGTTTATCCTGTACAAAAAAGAGACAAAGAACCATAGAGATTTTTTCTGCCTATCTGTGCCTCTATGCATCATCTAAAGCTTGTTTCTGTGGAAGTTACTAGTAATATATGACTTCTATTTCCCTTCTCCTAAGCCTCGTGACACAGTGTGCTATTAATTTCAAATGTAAAGACCTGACCATTGAGATCAAGCCTATGAACACTGACTTTAGGAATTCGGTTAAATTTTTCCCTTGAAATTAAAACTTTTATGATTCCATATGCAAATTTATGCATGCACCATGCAGATTTGACAGTCTCTAGTTTCTCTGATAATATCTTGTAGCCTTCTGGGTAATGACCACTGCTGTCATAAGGTTTTACTGGGCAATTTTAGACAATCAGATCCTTCTGGTTAATATGTCAATTATCAATCTGAAACAATGCTGTACTACCTAGTCCTTTAGTGAGAGGTTACCTAGACCTATTACTTAGAAGCATAAAAGAATTCACAAAAAAATGATTGTCTTGCAGATGATGTAGTTAATGATTATTTCTGAATGTATATGCATACTGGTATATTTTATGTATATATATATATCCATGTAATTTCTGGGAGAAGAAAATACTAGGAAAAGAGAAATGATAGTTGTGCAGAGAATGGTAGGTTTTATATTAGCCAAATGAAAGTCAAAAGAACAAGTTAAAAATTTAGTAGATTGTTTTACTTCTTAAAGTCCAATTTGGTATTTTTTATTGTAATTAATAGAAGGGTTATTGTTATATTTGCCAGATAGAAGGTGCATTAAGAGCAAGGCTTTCTAGAAAAGTCTAAGACTCAACTATGTACATAGTAACATAGGAGTCATTTGTAGCAAGTCCCATTTTACTTAGAGAAAAATGATGGGCAAGCATTCAGAAAGGGAATTCTTCAAGTTAGAATTCATTGGATTAGAACAGACCCTTTCAAAGGTACGACCTAAATCACCAATGCCGCCTTACCTATTCTTTACTGATATTCTCCAAATTATGGTCTCACTGCAAGTCAAATGACTTCTGATGATGCTAACAGACAATATGAAAGACCACTCCTGAGTGCTTAAGAAATGAAGCACACAGTTTGTTCAATCAATCTAAGTGCTTAGCAATGGGTGAATGAATAAAGAATATATGGTGTATCTATACAATATTGTTCTCTTCATCCCTAAAGAAGAACAAAGTTAAGATGTTTGTAAGAAATTGGATGGAACTAGAGATCATCATACTGAGTGAACTAAGTCAGGTTCCCATCACAAGTGCCACATGCTTTCTTTCATATGTGAAAGTTAAGAAATAATACCAGCAACAACAAAAGGAAACATATTAGAAAGATGAAGAGGGAAGAAAAAGAAGGGAAGAAATGAGCTAATGAGAGGTAAAGATGATCAAAGTAAATTTTTAGGCATATTTGAAGATATCATGATAAAACCCACTGCTTTACAGAATTAACATATGCTAGACAGAAGCTCCAAATGGCATGGAATACATGTTTATGGTGGGTTTGAAACACAGAATTTAGCATCTAGTGCTATACTTTTATAAGCCTCTAGTTCTCTAGGGTAAAAAAAAAATTCTCTTTTTCAATTTATATCCAAGTGTTCTTTTCCTTGGCCACACACAGCCACCAGGTATTTTATATCGCACAGGGAGACTGGGGTTCTAAGAGGGAAGTGCTTGAACTAGCTTTGATTCCTTTAAATCTGCTTATTCTTTACCTCCAATGTCTCTTATATATTGATGTTCTAAACTGTATAACGTCGATGAAAATGAAAAAGAACCATTGTGACAGCAGGAACACATGTAGGCATCTAGAGACTGATATTTTGTAGCTGGCTGGAATTTGAGCCCTTAGAAAACAACTGAAAGCTAGACAATTTTCTCAATTTCATTAAATTTCCACAGGACCAGGGTTACTTTTGCATCTGTTGAAATAAACACAATTTAATACAATGTAAAAGTGTTAAACAAAGTTAATTTTGATAAATATTTTAACTGCTTGAAGATATCATTATTCCAGAGTGCAGGCTAATATTTGAAGCATATTTTAAAAGATTTTTTTCTATTCTTGATAAACTTCGATTTTTTTCCTTATCAGTCATGGGGCTTGAACTCAGAGCCTGCACACTGTCCCTGGGCTCTTTTGCTCAGAACTAACACTCAAAACATTTTTTAAGCTTTTTTATTATTTATTTTTTTCATATATTTTTATTGTAATTAATAGAAGGGTTACATTATATTCATCAGATAGAAGGCACATTACTTCACAAATATTGATACCCTTTTTCATGTCCTGTTTCCCATTTCCCTCTTCCCCTCCCCCTACACAACTTGATTTTCCCCCTTCCCTCTCCTATTTCAAGCCACCAATTAAGTATATATAAAATATATCAGATAACCAGGTGAAATAGTGTAACAATATGAGATAACCAAGGGACAGTAAAAGAGATGAGAGATAACACAGTACATTAAGGACAACACTCACTCATTACATGGCTTTTGTTTCTATATCCTGGAGGACCTTATATTTAGTGTCATACTATATGGCCTTATGTATCTAGATTTGTTCTATTGTGAATCTCTGCTAGGAGAGCCCAAGGTTCCTACTGATTATGACAAATGAGGGAGACTATTGGGCCTATGTTCCTTTGAGTCTGGCTTACTTCACTTAATATGATTTTTTCTTAGTCTTTCCATTTCCTAACAAATGGGGCAAGGTCATTTTTTCTGACAGCCGCATAGAATTCCATTGTGTATAAATACCACATCTTGTTGATCCACTCATCAACTGAGGGACATCTGGGTTGGTTCCATATCTTCTATGGTAAATAGTGCTGCAATGAACATTGTTGTGCTAGTGGATTTAGTCTGACCTTGTTTCTGGATGATTGGGTAAATGCCAAGTAGTGGAATTGCTGAGTTATAGGGGAGTTCTATATTTAGTGTTTTGAGGAACTGCCATACTGCTTTCCATAGTTTGCATTCCCACCAACAGTGTAGTAGTGATCCCTCCTGTCCACATCCCCTCCAACATCTGTTGTGATTAGATTTCTTGAACCTGGCCATTCGAATTGGAGTGAGGTGGAATTTCAGATTTGTTTTGATTTGCATTTCCTTTATGACCAGAGGTGTTGAGCATTTCTTCATGTGTCTATAGGCCATTTTTGTTTCTTCTTCAGAGAAGACTCTCTTTAAGTCTTTGGCCCATTTTTTAATGGGAAGGTTGTTTCTTTGGAGATTAGTTTTGGAGTGATTCAATTTTTGAGCTGTTGATATATTGTAGATATGAGGCCTTTGTTCGTTGTATGGTTAGTGAAGATCTTCTCCCACTCTGTAGGCTTTCTAGTTAATTCGCTAGCTATGTCCTTTGCCATACAGAAGCTCTGCAAACACTCAAAACTTTGTGCCACAATGACACTACTGGCTTTCTGGTAGCTAATTGGAGATAAGAGCCTATGGGCTTTCCAACCAAGGTTGGCTTTGAACCTTGATTTCAAGGAGCTCAGTTATATCATAAGCCACCAGCAACCAGCCAGACTTCGATTCTAGTTAACAAAAGTTTCTCATTTGTACATCTATGCCAAAGCTGGGCAGTGGAAAGTCATGGGCAACAGAATTGGAGACTTTCCCTGTACAGATTAGAAGGCTATTGAATTTTAGGATATTTCCACCCCAATAAAAATTCTATCCAAGTTTAAAAAACTTCTTTTCAATCATTTTCTCCTCTTTCATGCATTCTCTAAATATCTTAAAGATAGAGTCTTAAATAAGGATTGCTTAGCACTTACGACTTTTCCCTCTATACTAGTGTTTAGTTTGACCTGCCTGTTAGATGAATTTGCCTCTTAACATTCTAGCTATCTTTTGGGAAATTCCCCTGGACAACAATTGGCATCCAGTATCTTTGTGCTGCCAACCCTGTTTGCAATGCTTGGAGATCTGCCAAAAATCAGCATTGATGCTTTCAACCTTTTCAGGTCTTTGGAACACAAGACAGTCTTACTTTAATTTCAACTGAAATAATATATTCTTAAATTGTGTTTATTTAACTTCCAGATGCTCATGTATTTTTGCAGTCTCTTCCCAGGTCCCATTTCCATTTGAGCTAACATACTTAATATTTGTATGATATCTTTTTTATTCCTCAAAGAACTTTGATGCAATTAGCTAACTAAGGTTCAAAACATTCATACAAAAGGCTTTCAGATACATAAATAATGCTATTGCAAAGCTGCTAGAAAATTCATAGAGTGATTTGACATTGGACTTTTCTTTTATTCAAAAACAGTTCTTTTGTGATCATAAAAGGAAATACTGACTTAATTCAGCAAATGATGTTGCATAGATATACAATATTTTCAATACCTTCACAGGGCATACAATGTACTGTACATTTGGCTTCATGGAGTATTCATGTTCACCAAATTTTATGGGTTTTTAGTCTTGAATAATATATGTTCAAAATATGTGATTCCTGGTGTTCATTTATATTTGTTCATCAAATTCTTATTGAGAAACTGTTAGATAGCAAACATAAAAACATGCTAAAGAATGTGCTAACCATAACATGATAATTGCTTCTATTTACTGAAAATTTACATTATCACCCAAAGGAATCCTGACTTCAGTCAGGCAAGATTGGCTTATTGTGGCTCTTCATGGAAGAACCTATATGATATAGTATGTATGTCCAAAATACACACAAAAACACACATAGGATGAGAGGAGAGAAGGGCAAGAGCAGTAGAAAGGAAGGGACAAAGGGAGAGACAAAGACAAATAAAAGATAAAAAAGGGGGAAGATGGAGTTTGAGGGGGGAGTCCATACTCATACTAAAGAATTGGTCATACAATGTGGACTTGGCAGGATACAAAAAATCTGAAGATCAAGGACCAGTTGATATGTCAGTCTTAAAACCAAAGTATGAAGGCTGGAGATCAGGGAGAGTTGTATTCCAGTTTTGAAACACAGTAGCTTCTTCTTTTTAATTTTTTTATTATTTTTTTTTCTGGAAACCCATCTTCTTACTCTGAAGGCCTCCAACTGACTAAATAAGGCCATCCACATTGCACGGAGTGACTTATTTGAAATCTTCTCAATGTTAATAGAATCTAAAAATATGTACCTTCATAGCAAACATTTGCATACAGAGTTGTAGCTATTTTTTACAAACAGGGAGGTCTCTGTTCCTACTTTTTACAAACAGGGAGGTAGAGGCTCAGAGATTCCAATTTCTCAGTCATTATCTAAGTGAATCAATATGGACCTTCACTCAAGTAATGGCTGAGAAACTAGAGAAGTTAAGCTAGTTTTATCTTAGAGCCAAATGTTTCAGTCCATATCACAATCTATATTTTAACATCTGAGAGGCAGTTTAGGTATTCTGAATATTTGCTCTAGAGAATGATCATTTATAAGCTATTCCTTTTGTTTTTTGGTGGTGGGGTTTGATCTCTGGGCCTGGGCACTGTTCCTAAGCTCTTGAGCTCAAGCCTAACACCCCACCCCTTGGCCTGGGCTTTGTCCCTGAGCTCTTCAGCTCAAGGCTACCATCCTGCCCATTGAGCCACAGCACCATTTCCAGTTTTCTAGTGGTTAATTAGAGATAAGAGTCTCATGGTCTTTTGTGCTGGGCTGGCTTTGAACCTTGATCCTCAGATATCAGCCTCCTGAGTAGACAGGGGGATTACAGGTGTGAGCCACTGCTCCCAGCAAGGTATCCTTTAATCTACTTAGTAAGTACAACCAGTACTGTGTAAAGGGCACTCTGCTAGAATCTGGGGACAGAACAGCGAACAAAACATACAAACCTGCTCTCTAGAAGAAAAGAAAATCAACAAGCTACATATGTCAAATGCTACAAAGAAAAGTGAAACTGGGAAAAGGTGTTGTGGTGCTTCTCTTCAGTGGTGATATCAGAGCAGAGACCTGAATGAAGTGAGTGTAAACCATGTAGACATCTAGACAGAAGCAACTTCCTATTCAAGGGAAAAGCAGGTGTAATGGCTCTAAAATGAATAGAATTTGGCAAGCTTTAGAGCAGCAAGAGACAATATAGCTGGAGCAAAGATTTTAGCAAGCATTAAAAGTACCAGACCCCGTAGAATGCAAACAGAACACTAGTATATTGTATGCATGTTTATTTGTTTATTTAAAATAGGGAAGGGAAGATAAAAACAAGATGAGTGGGAGGGGGAAAGTGGGAGAAAAACCTGGGAAGGAGTATCAGTGTTCAAGAAGTAATATACCAGGCCTAGTAATAAGGTCCTTGCCTAACATGCACAAAGATGCCAGTTTGATTCCTTGGTACCACATAGAGCTATAGCCTTGAGAAAAGTCCAAAGACAGTGCTCAGGCCCTGAAGTTCAAGCCCCACAACCAGCAAAAAAGAATAAGTAATATCCCTATAACCTGATGAATGTAACTATAACCCCTCTTTATATCTCCCTGACAATAAAATTAAAAACAAGCAAACAAAAAAGTGTTAGGACTACGTGTTCACAGATAGGAAGACTCAATATACTGAGATTCAGTAATAAAACTGCACATTCAGAAATTTTCAGCAAATCATACAAGTTAATTTTTATGAAAAAGTTTAGAAAGTGAAGACTTGTGACTCAGCAGCAATGCTCGGAGTAGATGACTTGGAGAATACAGAGAGCAAAGATGGACAGCACTTGGTGATAGAGAGAGAAGATGGAGAAGGAGTAACAACTTGTTGGCATACAAAGCCTTCAAAGCAAGGAAAGGCAAAGCCTTAGACATACAATGACACTTTCTCTCCTGCAGTTTCAGCTGTGTCCTCTGCCTAAGTGAACACCATCTGCCATGGAGGCGGAGCAGTGGTGGACTGGAATAGCAGTCCAGACGCATTTTGAAAACTTGGCAATGACTTTCCATGGCAATGTGACTAAAGTTTTCAGGGCTGTCAGAGCTCCCTTGTCCTAGCCAATTTACTGTAATTCATAAACAGAAACAAACAAAACTCGGCCCAAAGTGATAAAAGAGGTCCTGTTATTTTATCACAAGAAAAAAGTTTTCAAAACTAGGACCTAGGTTTGCAAATAAGATATTCCTCGGGGCTGGGAGTTTGGCCTAGTGGTAGAGTGCTTACCTAGCATGCACCAGGACCTGGGTTTGATTCCATGGTAGCACATACATAGGAAAAAGGCTGGAAATAGTGCTATGGCTAATGTGGTAGAGCTCCTGCCTTGAGAAAGGCCAAGGACAGTGCTGAGTTCAAGCCCCAGAACAGGCAAAAAAAGAAGATATTCCTCATATTGACTTGGTGAGATTCCATCTTAAAGATTAATGACTGGGTTCTAAGACCATAGAGGAAGGAAGGACATTTGGAGGGGAAAGACTGACTCAGAATGCTGTAGCCACAATCTGTTACAAGCTATACTGATATCTTTCAAATGGGTTAATTTATATTTGAGAATTTAATTCTAAGGTTGGTATATTCTACAATACGACAGAATAAGCCAAAATAAATCAGGCATTTATAATGTGAGTGGAATTTCATGAAAACTGTTCATTTTTCTTTCTTAGTTAAACTCACCAGTGCTAAGTGATCCATGTATAGCAGACAGCTGTAAAATAAAGAGAAAATATGTATTTTTCTGCTGTCTCTCATTTTTCAGGATTAGCCAGGAAATGTGCAGGGATAGAGAATTAGGATTTTGTGGGGCACACATACCAGGCAACCAACCTTAGTATTTCTAAACCCCTAAAGTGCCATATGAACAGATGGAGATTGCTGCTTGCCTTCGAATCTATTCACCCTTCCCTGGGGCTTGATTGTCCCAGGTGTTGTGGCCATCTGCCAGACTTATTCACACCAATGCTTGATAATAAAAAACAACAACAACAAAAAATAAGATAATGAACTCTCACAACTTTTTCCAGCCATGTTCAAAGAACAGGTGAAATTGGAAATTAAAGCTCCATTCTTACACCTACCACTTCTTGCATAGAAGTGTCTACCAGACAAAAAACAAGAGATGGATTAGGAAGGGTGAGTTCTGGGTATAAACTGAATACTTCAAGAGGAGACCATAAAGACTATGGAAATGCATTCAGAATTCAAAGCTTAGAAAGCCAATCTGATTTTCTGAGAAAATTATGTTCTCCCATTGTTGTGATAAGAACTTCTGGTCATCTAGTTTTCTATTAGTGGACCCTAGAGAGATGGCAAGTGCAAGAGAGGGAGAATAACCATAAATTAAATGTGATGTTATTAATGAACAATGTTTCATGGACTTAGGAATACCAAGCCTGCACAGGTGATAATATCAAACTACCACATAGCACCTGATAAATCTGCATAATTAAAACAATAACCAAAAAATAGATTATTAAAGTGTCTGCCATGAAAAACTTATCCTATTGTGTTCTGCCATTAGAATGAATATTATGCATGTCTATGATATAATTAACCAAAGTTGTCACTTTAGCAAAGAATAAACAATTCCCATAATCTACTTTAAGTCTGCATTTAGAGAGGTGACAGCTAAAAAGAGTTGGGACAAAACCATGAGAAGGGGTATCAATGTGTGAGAAGTAATGTACCTACTACATAGTGAATGTAACTGTAACCCCTCTATACATTAGCCTGACAACAAAAAAATAAAAAAGAAGTAATATAGCCACTACATGACAAATGTAACTGTAACCCCTCTGTATATGACTTCAACAATAAAATATAATAAAAAAGCAGGAAAAAAGAACCCAGCTTTTTTCTATATTTTTTAGAAGAAATCATTTAGTGTGTGAAAAAGATTAAAAGAGAACAATTAAACAGGTAAATGAAATCTCAAAGTAAAAAGAAATATAAAAACCCTCATAAATACTCTAATTCCTTTAAGGAGTCAGGTAGCAAATAATAAACTCCAGTACTTCATTACCAGACATTTCTAAAGAAGATTAATAGACTTTGTTGCTTTTGGTGCTTCAGATAGTTTCCACAGAAAGCAACCTTTTGTTTCTACATGAAAACTAAAGACTTTGTTATATTTCAATATCAATGGCACTTGATCTTCTCCTAGCAGTTTCTTTCTCTTATATTCATACTTCTTAAGAACATTTAAAGCAAGCTCTGCTTTCTGTTTGGAGTTACTCTTAATTCATGCTTCTATACTCCACCTAGCATGAAAATCTCTATCCCATGGCTCTTACTGTTATCTAGCTATGGAAATGTCTGAAATTGGTGGTTCTCAGTTTGAAGCAAGCCCTGATAGACACATCCAAGAAATACTTTTTCTTCGATTAACCAACAAAATGCAAGAAGTGAAGTGTGGCTCAAGTGGTAGACAGTCAGACTTGAAGCAAAAAAAAAAAGTGCTGAGCAAGAACATAAGAACTTGAGTTCAAACCCCAGTACCTGACCACACAGCAACAACAAAAACACTCTAACATAATCCAGGAAAAAGGTGATGTCTTACCCTTCTAGTACCTCTTAATTTGTCCAGTGAAACACATATCAGAAGGTCCTATATATACTTTGGCAAAACATCCTCAGCTCATTAATCCATAGTGTGTACTGGCTTTCAACTTATCAGAAATATATTTGGATTATTTGTCCATGAATATTGTTAGTTTTCCCATCAGTCTTAGCAAACAAGAAAAGGCAGCTTTCTACTACTTCCTTGAAACAATTTCAGAGCCTCTACTCAGAGCTACCTCTCCTTGTTCAGCTCACAGCAGAAATCAAAAGCCAGAGTCTGACTCTTTCAGAAAAAAAGAATTGTTCTTCTTTGGGTGGCTTGAGAAAATAGCCTGAACATAACCATAAGACATTCCCAACCTTCCCACATTTCTCTTTCTCCTTGTACTTTGTCCTTAGATTCATTTGGATTCTCACATGCCCCAAAAGCTTTATTCAATAAAAATGACCAAATATAAACCACTCTCCTAGATTATATAGAAGATATATTTAAACAAAGCATAGAGAAGCTTAAAAGCCTTTGCTTTACCACAGCAAAGATATGGAACCAACCCAGATGCCCCTCAGTAGATGATTGGATCAACAAGATGTGGTATTGATACACAAGGGAATTCTATGCTGCCATCAGAAAGAATAACATCGACCCATTTGTAAGGAAATGAGAAGACTTAGAAAAAATCATATTAAGTAAAGTAAGCCAGACCCAAAGGCACATAGGCTCAATGGTTTCCTTCATTTGTAATAATTAGTACAAACCCAGGACTCTCCTAGCAGAGGATTACAATAGGGCAAAACTTAGATACATAAGGCCATACACAATGAGGTTAAATGAAAGGACCTCCAGGATATAGAAACAAAACCCATATAATGTGTGATTGTTGTTCTTAATATACTATGTTATTTCTCATCTCTTGTTGTCCCCTGGTTATTCTCATATTGTTACAGTATCTTACCTTGTTATCTTGTATATTGTATATATGATTATTTGTTTATTTGAAATAGGAAAGGGAAAGGAGGAAAACAAGATGAGTGGAGGGGGTGGGGGTAAGGAAATGGGAACAAAATCATGAGAAGGGGTATCAATGTATGTGAATTAATGCACCTTCTATCTGGCAAATATAACTGTAACCCTTCTATTAATTACAATTTTAAAAAATAAGAAGCTAGCAAAAGAAAAAGCCTGATGTGGGAAAGACATATAGAATATGACATCAGGGCAGGGGGAGCTCATAGCACCTCTGTTCTATGTTCTACTGTTTTCTGTTTGTCCACTCAAAAACCGATTTTTATTTAGGTTTGACTTAACTAAGCTTTGGATTTTTTAAAAAAAAGACTTAGTAAGGCATTAGGATAGGTACAACTTAACTGGATTGTTCTATTAGGAAATAATGGATATGATACTTCGGGAGTTCAATAGTTTTATTTAAGTGAATAAATAGTGTTTAAATTAAGAATTGTATTTTGCTGAATTCTATGATGTTAGCAACAATCTTGGTAATATATTTAAGGGTACTAAAATATGATTTGTTTTTCATTCTGAAGACATTCCTAAAGAGATAGCCACTAAGTTGGTTATAGTCCCCAAATAATTACCGTAAGGATCACTTACAAATTAGAAATGTATGTCTTACATATATATATATATAGGTATATTCCTCAAATATACCTTTTTACTGTTGTAGGTATGCCTACAGAAAATACATAAGGTAAAACAGGGACACAATACTAATTTTAGATTTACATTCATTACCTTCATACATTTTTGGGAAACTTGTATAAATAGTAGAAGTTACAAATGGGGCTATGCCATTCTTTCTGATGGAAGCATATACCACAATTTCTTGATTTATTTGTCAGGTGAGGGGCAACTGGTTTGATTCTGTAGCCTAACTATGATAAAAAAAAATAATACTGCAAAGAACAGGGTTGTGCTGGTGGCTTTAGTGTGGCCTTGTTTGTGGTCATTTGGTTCAAGTCCCAAGAGCAGAATTGCTGAGTCATAGGGAACCTATATGTTTAGTCCTTTGAGGAACATCTATACGGCTTCCAGAGTGTTTGAATAAGCTTACATTTATAAGTTTAGGCCACATTTCTGCTAGCACAAGCTAATGTTAATTTTCTTGATATTTGCCTTTCTAACTGGGGTGAGCTAGAATTTCTATGTAGTTTTGATTTGCATTTCTGTTATGGAGTCCAAGATGTTGATCATCTCTTGTGTCAATTGGCCATTCTGACTTCTCCAAAGAAGTCTCTTTTCAGTCTTTACCTTATTAATTGGGTTGTTGTTTCTTTGAGAATTCCTTGATATGGGTCATGACTTCCTAAGATCAAAAATCAAAACAAAGCAAGGAATGGTTGGATAAATGGGATTGCGTTGAACTGAAGAGTATGTCCATGGAAAAGGTCATAGCAAGATAAACAGCCCACAGAATAGGAGAAAATCTTTTGTCACAAGTCTCTGTACCCTGGGTCTTGTATATCTTGTTTATCTGATTTGGGGAGGGAAATGGAAGCACTGAAATGCTAAGACAAAGTGTGATCCAATTCAGCAGTGATGCCACTAGACATTAAGTAACAAATGAACTGTGCAACTTGGAGTAAAGGGGGTTCAGGAGGGGAAAAACTGGTAGCAAATGAGGAGGGGTGGCACGGTTCAATAACAAATGTACTCATTACTGCCTTATACAAGTGCAACCCCTTTGTACATCACCTTTACAATAAAATGAAATAAAGTAAATAGAACTTACTGCTATATATTTAAAATACATTTTCTTGGGCCTTGAGTTTAGCCTAGTGGTAGCATGCCTGCTTAGCATGCATGGAATCAATTCCTCAATACCACATACAAAAAGCCAGAACTGGCACTGTGGTTCAAGTAGCCTTGAGCATAAAGTATCCAAGGACAGGGTCCAGGACCTGAGGTCAAGCCCCATGATTATTCCTCCCCAAAAAACACTATGCTTTCTTGTACTGTTGAAGATGTTAGAGGTATGATACCACTTCATTTCCCCCTGCCCTGTGATTTGGAGAACTTTGCAGAGTTAAATGCAAATACCAATTTATGTTGGTTAACTTATTATTCATAAGATTTTAATTCAAGAAAGTATCCAAAAATAAAAAGAAACTATGTTTTCTTTTCTTTCAAGAAGTGAGAGGAAGTTGTTAAAAATCTCCCCACAAGAGGTCTGCCTTAATTCCATCCTACTTTACCCAGTAGGAGGGCAGTTTGGGTTCCACCTATTAATTACTTACATCTCTTCAGTGGCTGTCAGAAAGGATGCCATCTTGGCTTCATTGGGAGAAGTACAGTGATTGCGCCTGATAATTTTACAACTAAGACAATTAAAGAGGAGACAAATGTACCAGAAAAAAATTCTCTCTTAAGATTTTCCACATTTTAATCAGTACTGGGACTCAAATGTGGAACTTGCAAATACCCCGTAATTATCTAGTGTGGAAAGATTCAACTGCTTTAAAAAAAACAACTTTCTCCAAGAAACTCATTTCTGCATGTACAGGCTAAGACAGACTACTGAAGAAGCATGTCTCCATGAGAATAAATATAGCATAAACTTTTAGTGTGATGCATTTCACACTGGCAAATGACTTAGCTAGTCCTTTAGCAGGTGTTCAGAAAGAAAATTAAATTTACAGCATTAAGAGCCAAATAATCTCTTCCTCAAGCCCCATGGTATGTCTATGATAATTAAAGTCCTAGTAAAAAAAAATGCACATGTTCTATCTGCTACAATGGCAGTTTGGATTCAATTTAGCAGTATTCCGGAGCGCTCAGTCAGGGAAGTCAATGCTCACTTTTAGCCTGTGTGGAGACAAGACTCTTTGTTGGCATCAGAAGATGACTTCATTCTTGTCCAATGTGCACACCTGCTGCATATCAAGGCAGAAATGATTCCTCTTTGGGGGTCTTTGCCAAGAAATGTTTCTTGACTATTTCACCATGCTTTGTTAGCTCTTGAATATGGACTTCATTATTCCCTACACCAGTTTCTCCAGCTACATACACAGACATCTGGTGATATTTTGAGCGTGGTTGTAGAAGATGGATATTTTAAAGGTCAGGATTCCTAAAGATATTTTTAATGTACTTCAGATATGACTGGCATAGTAGTGAAATACTACTTGAGCACTGCAACTTATTCCTACGCTAAATTATTTGAAGTATATTTATATAGCCTGGTTAAATGTGAGCAGGAAAAATAAGACAGAAAAAAGTTTTAGAGACAAAGTTCTCTTTGATATTACAGCACAAACTTTTAGAGCCTATAAGAGCTATACAATGAAGAAGTCAATTTGGTAACTCAACTTCATTACCTCTTCTCTCTCTCTCCCTGTCTTTCTTCCCCTCCCTGCTTTCCTCTCTTGTCTCTCTCTATGCTTCTCTCTGTCTCTGATTGTCTGTCTTTCTCTTCTCTTTCTTCCTCTCTCCCAAGTTTACTGGATACAAGTAAATAAATAAATGAATAAGTTAAAACCAAAGGCCTCAAACAAATCAGAAATGCCTGAATATCAATATCAGAAGAGAAAGCCGAGTTACAAGATAGTATTATTTTTCTAAAAATGTGTTCTGAAGAAAAGCCTACTTTCTTGGCATAATATCAGCTAAATACTTTAGTATAAACTGAAAATTTGTAGACAGAAAAGCAAAAGTATTCTTATCTGGTATAAAAGGAAATAGCTTCTTCCAAACAAACAACAGAAGAAACCATATGATCTATTATAAATTGGTCTTCATTGCCAAATTGTAAGGAATCTGTCATTAGCAAGGTAATTAGTGAGATCTCTACAACTAAACCCAACGGTTTCTTCTAATTTATCAGTTTATTTCATTTCTTTAAAGAGAAATAGCCTTTTTTTCTCTGTTTTTATGTCCTCATATCCCTCAGAGTTCTAACAGGACTTTCTAGGAGAGTTACCTTTGGAATATGTTTTACTAACTTCTATATAAGCTCCAGGGGCAGAGAGACTTAAACCACAACCATTTATCTCACATGGTTCTGGACATAATCTCAAGGTCTTGGCAGATTTAATGCTTGGTGAGAAAACTTTTCCTGAATCAGATAGGTTTCATGTCTTATGTGGTAAGAAGGAAAGGAAAAGGAGAAAAGATGAGAGAAGGAAAGAGAAAGGGAGTGAAGAGGAAATAAAGGGAGAGGAGAGGAGGAGATGAAAGGAGTAGAGAAGAGAGATAAAGATTGGAGAGGAGGAGAAAGAAGGGAGGACAAGAGACAAGTGGAGGAGTAGATGATAGAAGAGATAAGAGGGAAGAACTCAGAGAAGCAGGAGATAGATATTAGAAGAGAGAAGGAAGAACTCTAATGTCTCTTCTTGTAAAGGTACTAATTTCATCCTGAGGGCTCCATATTCATGAACTGAACACCTACCAAGGTTCCACCTCCAATTATCAACACACTGGAATGAGTACTTCCACATATGAGTTTGCTATAAACTAAGTGGTTTTCTCTCTAGTCCTCAAACACACACTGTTTAATAGTTTGTTATGGTCAGTATGTTGATAGTGCTTTAATCTCAGTGTCTACCACAAAGTTCTCCCCTGAGTATAGAATGCTATCTCAGACTTTTCCCTACACAGCTCTATATGAATCATCTTAATGTTTCATACATGTTAACAGACAGTTTTTGTTATTTAATTCCAACCTGCTTCTCTTATAATCCACATCTTAATGAATGGTATTTATTCATTTCAGCAGGTGAATTCATGTATTTACCTACTAAAGGTACTGTTGCAAAAGTACATATGTTGGCTGGATGCAAGTAGCTCATGCCTATAATCATAGCTACTCAGGAGGGTGAGATCTGTGGAGTGTGGTTCAAAGCCAAACAAGGCAGGAAATTCCAAGTGAGTCTTATCTCCAATTAACTAGCTAAAAGCAGAAGAGAAAATGGCTCAAGTAGTACAGTGCTAACCTGGAGCATTGAAGGGCTGAGGTCAAGCCCCAATACTGGCACAAAGACAATCAATAGACAAAACCCCTAAACAAAGGGCATATGTAGTTCTTGTCCATCTGCATGTGCAACCCCTGTATGAAAGATAAATTTAGCAAGAACAAATATTAGCATTGAAACCAAAGTAAAAGTGCAGCAGGTATGCAAGTGAGGTCAAATGAATTCTCTAATTTCCTACTCCTGATTCATTACCACCTCATATAAGCCATAGTTTCTCTTATCTGAATGCTTTTCCATTTCTCCCCAATCCTACAGCCCCACTTTACTTAAGGGACCCCATCTTCTATGACTTAGAACACAAAGACAATTCTCAAAGAAGCTTCATTTTTTACCCTCCCTGCCTGCTTTATGTTCTGGAAAGTAACGGAAGCTCAGAAAACAATTGTTATTCTGCTGAAATCAGTTAGAGTGAAACAATACTTAGGTAATGATTGGAGAAGCAACCTATTACATTTCTGTCATCTGGTTAAAGTAAACGTGGGCATACAACAAATGGCCAGTGTTTGACAGAAAACCCAAGATTGCATCCCTCCTGCTACTCTCACAGGAAAGCACAGCCTCCTTTGCTGAGGGTGGGGGGACAAGAAAGAAAAGAAAAGAAAAAAAACACTCAGCTGCAAGAAAGCAACTTCACACACCCACGGTATTGTCACCTTCTCTGCGTTTAATTAGAAACCTTAATCCAGAATAGCATGAAACAAATCAGATCTTCCCATTTAAAGTTGTCACAGTTGTCATGTGTTTTTACAGCAGCAGCACTGAAGTTACTTGTGAGCTATATCCAAATGGAGGAAACACCTACAGCTTGCTATATACAGGCATATATGGAAAGCAACAGCTGCTCACCTCTGCTCTAAACACCCCGGTGGAGCCAAGGGCATTTGAGACACCATTGATGGAGTCAGACAGCTCAGTCGGGCAGCGGGTGACCTGTAGAAGTAACTTCAGGTTCAAGGAGAGAATTCACCAAGAAAGAATTTACAATGGTGAATCCAATGGCAACCAATAAAGCAATGAACGACTACAGTAAACAGCCCTCATATGAAGAGTGTGAGATTTGATGAACTTAGAAGAACAGATGGGAAAAGACAAGAGTCATGGTAGTTCACATTTCTTTTCCTTTAGGCAGTGCCTGACATTTCTACTCCTTAGGGAATTATATTTTTGGGCACAAATTCTAGAAATTTATTTACTCTGAACATATTCCAAGAACCAATTGTAAATATGTATCCCCTTTCTTGGCCTGCTTAGCTCCTGTCTCATATTCGTGATTTTGTTCACTCCTCTGCCTGCAACAATATAAATTTAGTACTGTTCATTTAGTTTCTGGACAAATCTAATGTTTATTCAATTTATATTGTTGCAGGCAAAGTTCTAGTGCTGAAATAAGAAGACATAATACCTATTCTCAAAAAGCAGATAATTCAATTGTGAAACTAGAACATATATTTCATCATTGTACTTGATCTTCAAATATTTGAGGGATAATTAGCATTAACAAACATTACTATTCATGGTCCTCTTCAAGTAAATGAAATCTCCCTTCAAGATTCCAAAACTAATTCTTCAGGAAATTTTCTTCTCATCACATTTCTTCATGATATATGCTATCCCTTTTGAGCCTCTACACAATTTTATAACATCTGCTTATAATCTGCCTCGCTTATTCATGAAATGTACTGGGAATATATGTACATCCAATACTGAGCTGTGCTCCCAGAGGATTAGCTATATTAACAAGTTGATTATTGATAAAGAGACCAAGTACAGTGTTGAGGGAGAGATTCCAAGTGTGAGATCAAAGTTTAAAAGCAGTCAGAACAGGCTTAATAATTGTAACCTCAATTTAAGCATTTAATCTGTTCCTCTTGGTTTCCTCATCTGTTAAAAGTAAATGGTACTTATAAGAAACAAAGTGGAGAAAGAAGGTTAAATGAGACATGCCATGGTAAAGTACTTCCTTCCTTCAAGGATACTATCAAAAGTATCACTATCTCTTGGGTCTGAGAACCCTTAGATTTCGATACTTGTTTTCATATCTTACACATCCTTTTCATGATTCCTGTCCTTCACTGTCAGATCTGGCACAGAACTAACATCATACAGTAAAATACATGTTATTAAATTGCTAGTTAGAAAATTAAGCATTTTGGTCTAAACTTTACATGAAAGTTATAAAAAAAATTTCTGGATAAAGAACTACATTGTGAGAAACATGGAAACTTAAAAATAGAACTTAGTATGTTAAATGAACTCCTGCAGAGAGTAAAAAGACAACAAGAGGGAATAATAAATTTTAGTAAGGTCTGATAGTGTTTGGGGTGACTATTTTAAAGTAGATTAGAATTCAAATGAATAGCTATTTTCATAAGAGGACCCTTTACTCAGAATCTGCCCAGGAAGGGCTCAAGAGGAAATAGTTGAGCTTTTTGTTTTTCCCCAAAGTCTAGATGCCATTTTCATCCCCTATGTTTGAAAATTACTAGATTCTTGCTTATACATACCCTCCCAGTACTGACATTTTTCAAAATTTTCCAGCTTAGACAGGCTTTTCAGTAGGTCAATATATGAGAAAGATTGTATCCACTAACTCAAGCAAACATAACTAGTAGAAACACAGCTTGTGTTGACTTTTGGAAATCTAATATAAGTAAGATATAGCCTTTGTTTTTAGGTATCTCACACTACAATAGATAAATTACAATCTGATAAGAGAATTAAAGGAGAGAAAACAAAAAAAACAAAGCATTAAAAAAAAACACTCTGCTCATATTCTGGGAGATTTCCGAAAGCCTCCACAGTCATTTTAAGCTCTTTCGGAAATCAGTACAAATTTGTGAGAAAACGCCTGTAGTTTGGCAAGAAAAGAGAGAAATGTGCATTCCAGGTAGATGACATTGCCTTTTCAAAATTCAAGAGCTTTTGAAAGGGCATAGCAGAAATAATCTAACCATCACTCTCTTTCTTTTTCTTTTTTCTTTCTTTCTTTTACTCTTTCTCTCTCTCTGAAACAATACATTTATATTTTCATATATATGAAAATGAGTCCAATAACCTGTTTGTTCTCTTGCTATTCTGTGATATTTATTTTAATAGATTGTGTAACCAAGTAAGAATCTCTCTAGTGATAAGCTCTCTGATGTCAGAGAAGATGGGGGGAAGGTACTTAGACTATGTGTAATAATCACCATTTTGAATGGAACAACCCAGTAGGCTATAATAGGGACAACCGCTTAAATGTGTCCTCAAGTCACTTTCCTCAACCATGTCCCACCTCTAGAAAGGGACCACAGCCTATGTTCAATCTTTCCAGCATCATACTCAACATCTTATAGCTGGATGAGTGCACATCTATGTTGTCAATATATACATATCCTATTGATTTCAACACAATTGCATGTTCACGATCGTTTTCTTCTTAAATAAGTAATATTTTTATATTCTTTTAGTAATGACATGAGGTCCCAGTGGCTAAATCCAGTTTGTTGGTTTGGTTAACTTCTGAAAACAACTTGGGAACTGCCTACATACGCCTTGTATTTCTCTTAGGCATGGATAAAAAATCCTAAGACTTTGTTGTGGGCTGTTCAAAAAAAAAAATAGTACTGTAAGTGCAGACATTAAATTAGATGAGAATGTACGCAAATTTGCTCATCCAAATAGAATTAGATGAAGCTAGTCATTCCCTCTATGTGTTAAGAGATACTCAAACACTTTAAAGCTCACACTGAAAGCCACATACTCACAGACAAAGCCAGGATACTTGAAGTTTTAAAGCTCAAATGGACCAAATAGTCTGCTAGTTTGAAGCAAGGGCTCTGAAAATTCCCTAACTGGTAGCAGGCATGTGTCTAACTACTTTCTTCATTTAGTTGATGGAGGGGAACTCATTGCTTCCCACGATGGCCCATTCCATTTGAAAACCCCTAACTGTGAGAAAGTTCTTTATGTTCCATTTCAAGTTACTGTAACTTTAAGGAGAATCTAAGTAAATTGATCCTTTTCCCACATGGCAGCTACTAAAGAATGAACATATCTATCCTTGGGCACTAAGGGTAGATACATAATGGACACATATCTAGGTGTGGATAAGATGCATAATGGAACACATTTAACTTCATTTGTTGTTGATTTATTTTTAATAGGGATGCCCTATCTATGTGTAGATATAATAAACAGATAGATGAGGAATCATAAGCATATTGTATTACTTTACAGGAAAAAAAATCCAAGTCATATTTTTAGCAGTATCAGCGTGAATAAATTAGTGACTAATACAAGAGGCACCTGAGATTAGTGGTAGAGTAGTTATATAGGCACTGAATTTGGAGTATATAGTTAGCAGTATAGATAATATATGGTTTGCTTCTCTAAGTGGCACAATATATCAAATAGGTGAATTTGAACTGAATAGCTAAATGGTAACACCAATCTGAAAAAATTTCTGCCAACCACATATCTTCAGTTTACTTATTTTTTCCCTTTCAGAATTCTAAGAAAGGAAATTCCAAAAGAAAGAAACTACAGATCCAAAAGCACAAACAGTGTGAAGTTTCATAAGCAAAACAGAAGCTGAAACTAAGACCCAAACACAGTAAAGAAACATGGCAACAAATATGACAGATTAAAAGTTGATCTGTTTATAAATACATACAGTGAGACCAAAAGAACACAGTTTTAGGAGAGAATTACAAAGCTGCAATACCCAATTACCTCTGCATATGTACATACAATAATATATGTACTGAAACAAACTCCAAAGATATGGAAACAAAGGACTTTTTCTTATTTTTTTCTTTTTCTGTTGATTCTGTATTCTTTGTCTTATATAAAGTTATTTCATGTGTGTATCTTCAGGAGAATGGGGGGGGAAAACATATAATCTGAGGGAAAGGGTTTTAAGTGCAGTAGTGGAGTGTACCAGACATTGATTAAAGTGAACGATTAAACTCATGGGTGGAAATGGGAGGGAGGGAATGGGAGAGAATGAGGAAACAGATTAATACTATGCAAAAGGAAATGCACTTATTACCTGACCCCCTAAAATACATTTCTTTAAAAAATAATGATTTGTTTATTATACAAAGAAGCTAAAACTCAATAGAAAAAAAAAGATCTTCAAAAGCAAATGGGCAAAAATGGAGTTTCCAAAATAAAGAAATACAAATAACAAACAAACATTGTTTGAGCTTTAAATTAATAATCAACATGCAATACGGTAGCTACTAATATAGCTGTGATGCTCAATACTATAGCAGGAATTAGAACAACACAAGCATTTGAGAAAATGTATCATAGAACTAATCAGACCCAAAATAAAATAGCATAGCCAAGTTCAGGTGGCTCATGTCTATGATCCTAGCCACTCAGAAGGTCTGGAGATTTTTGTTCAGAGCAAGCCTGGTTAGGGAAAGTTCACAAAACTCTTACCACCAGTAAACTATTCACAAAAATCTGGAAGTGGCACTGTAGCTCAAGGACAGTGCCAAGCCCTGAGTTCAAAGTCCAGGACTGACAATAAAAAAAAACCACATAATGTAATTTTGTGAAAATTAGCAATGTTCAAAAGTTACACATCTTATACTTGACGGCAAAGCCTTTATTGTATGTAGTTATAATAATTTTAAATACACAAGGTATTACATATCAAAATAGATAAGTAGATATCTATATAGATAGATATCTAGAGTCACTAACAGTTGTTTTCTCTTTTGATTTTCTTTTTCACAAAAAATAAGATAAATATGGAAAAGACTGATATTCAGTGGTACCAATCACAATATCATCTATATTAATTTAAAATCTTCTAAATTATTCAAGACATACCAATATTAAAGGTACTGTGAAATAAAATAGTTGCATTCAAAATACATAGCAAACTGTAGTTATCAATTTAAAAGTAATTATTAAAAATTATTACTAAATATATGTGCAAAATATCAGCATAAATGACTTTTGTGCTATTTTCATATAATCTCCTTATAACAATTTTGGGAGGCAAACTCAAACTATAGTGGTGAGGTAACTGAAAAACTGAGTTTTAGTGGCCTATACCACAGTGACAGTGACAGAGATAAGCCACCTGGCTTTAAGCCTTAAATTACTAATCAACATGCAATATAGAATTTATTAATGTGGCCATGAGACTCAGTACTACAGCAGGAACTAGATGACCAACACCAATTTTCACATAAAAGTCAGCTACAATGTATATTGTAACTTAAAAACTGCATAGTATGAATCAAAATGCTACTCAAAGCATATTGTAATGATACAGTATTTTTTTTTGCCACTCCTGGGCTTGACACTGTTGTTGGGCTTTCTCAAGGCTAGAGCTCTACCATTTGAGCCTCAGCACGACTTCTATCCTTTTTCTATGTATGTGGTACCGAGGTATCGAATCCCGGTCTTTGTGCACTCTACCACTAGGCCAAACTCATGGGCAAAATGATACAGTATTTTTTTGTTGTTGTTTCTAAACTGGTCCTTTTAAAGTCAGGGTCTGTGCTGTTTCTTAGCTTTTTCATTCAAAACAGATGTTCTACTCCTTGAATAACACCTCTACTTGCATGGTACAATATTAGCTGATTTTTCTCCTTGGTGTTCTAAATATTTTATATGACCTCTCATAAATCCTTATTATTGAAAAAACAGATACTTGTTTTTCTTCAAAAATTACTTTATTGAGATTAGTTTTCAGCATTTACAAGCTTTGCAGATTAGAACAATGATGTTTAGTGTTAAGAATGTAAGAAAGTGATGGTGACTTTAAGTCTAACAATGCCACAGTAATGTGAAATATATGTAAGTAGTTTATCTCAATAAAGAAAAACATATTTATAACCTATGAGCAGATGAGTTATTTGGATTAGTCTTTCTAAGAGTCCATTTCCAACTAAAATACTTTCAAGATTATTTTAGTTTTTTTTCATGTTGTTGTAAATGCAAGGACATAATAAATCCAGTGGCAGGTAGAAAGCCAGAAAGGTGAGCATATCCATGGAACGACACTTGCCTTGAAAGCATTTGTCCATCTAACAATATAGAGCATCATTTATGATGGCTTAATAGGCAGTGGAGAACAAAATGAAACCATCGCTGGCTGATGTTGGGAGTCTAGAGAATCTCACACAAGACAAACCAGAAGTTCCAAATACTCACTTTTTGTGAGCAAAGTGGTGTGATGCAATAACTTCTTTTCTTCAGTCTGGAAATAGGATGAAAAATCACCTCGGTCCTAGGAGATAGGAATAAGAAAGAAGTCCCTCAGATGACTCTTTGTGGATCTTTGTCATATTATCTGCTTGCTCAAAGCACCTTTCATATTGTAAATTTAGCTTAATGAAGCCTAGAGAAATGATGCTATAGAGCTTGTCAGAGGAAAATGCCAAGGTCCCCTGGGAGAATGCACTTAATTTGGAGCCTCAAAGAATTTACAACAGTCTAAAGGACTGTTAATACAACTGACAGTCACAACTAACCAAGCATATGAGCGAATGACACTATAACAGAGAACCAAATATACTGGATTGTCTAGACTGTTAGAGAAGAATTTGTTTTCTTGTGAAGGAAACATAGAGAGGTCATATGTGGGTGGGAGTGGAAGAGCCTAAGGAGCTTAAAAGGTCACAGTCAAGATTCTGGCTTTTCGCCTGACTGAGGCTGATAACAATCACAGAATTTTGAGCTGAAAGACCACTTGGCCTGGTTAATTTATGTATTCAAGTATTGCTTTGATTTATTCCTTTTAAAGAATTATATTGTGATCTCCACAATCTAGTATATTTCCCTGACTCCATTTTTAGTATGAAGGCTGAGTCCAAGTAGCATGGAGAATGTTTTGTTACTGCTGTTGTTTCTTTGTTTATCACCCTTCTTGAAGATTGAAATCAAGGTCTGGGCACTGTCCTTGAGCCTTTTTGCAAAAGGTTAGCACCCTGCCATTGAGCCACAGCTGTTCTGTTAGCTTTTAGTAGTTAACTGAGATAAGAGTCTCATACACTTTCCTGCCTGTGCTGGCTTCACATGGTGATCCTCAGATAACAGCAAGGATTACACACGCATGAGCCACCCACTGGCACCTTGCAAGGCTTTTTTTTTTTAATAATCAATTGATAGATGATAATGGTTTAAACTATAACTTTCATCACTAATTAATCATAACAACTGACCTAGTTCTTGGTGTTTTGAAAATAAAACACATCAGATAAATAACAGTTTTCTTAAAACGTGGTTGGGCTGGGCATGGTGCCTCCCACCTGAAATCTTAGCTACTAAGAAATCTGAGATCTGAGGATCAAGGTTCAAAGCCAGCCTGGACACTAAAGTCCAGTGAAACTCTTATCTCCAATTAATGACTAGAAAATGGGAAGTGGGGCCCTGGCTCAAGGGGTAGGGCAGTAGCCCTTGAGGTGAAGAGCTAGGGACAATGCCCAGGCCCAGAGTTTAAGCTCCTTGACCCACAAAAAAGAAAGAAAGAAAGAAAAAGTAGCTGATAAAAGTTCACATTCATTATTTAGGAAATAAATACCATGAAAAACTTTATTAGAAATAAATCATCCCTAAGTCGTAAATAACTATCATTCTTAGCTGTGAAATATTGAGAGTTTTTTACATAAGAAGCAGAAATAAATGTCAACAGAAACATTTCTGTTCAGCATTTCTTTGGGAGGACATGAGAGATAACAGGGCCAAAAAGATAGAGGATAATGATTGGAAATTATAAAAATGAAGACCTTAGGTGTGTGTCTGTGGTTTGGGCTTGTAATCCAAGATATTCTGGAGACTGAGATTGGTAGGACTGAGGTTCAAGGTTAGCCAGGACATAAATGTCTATGATATCCTTTCTGAAATGCAGGTGGATTGCAATTTCCCACAACTGTCACCTAGCTAATATGAGATGGCTAATATAGCAAATAATGCCTCAGGCAGTCAGACCCTCTCTCAAAAATCACCAGGATAGAAAAGAGCTGCATCAATGAGGTATGGCTCAGTAAGGACAAGTTGGTCCCTTGTAAGAGGAATGTAGTTTATAACATCAAAGGAATTTACATTAGAACTAACAAGGGATATTAATGAGTTGTCTGGGAGAAAAACAAATCAAGAGAAATGTTTTACTTTATTTTAAATTCAACAGCTAATTAGCTTATGAAATGTAAAGTATTCTTATTATATATCAATGTTCTTATCTATGAATGTGTCTGCACATATTCATAGTATTTCTTTAAGGAAAAACTATAATAAGAATTAAGGTATATTAAGAAAAAACTAAAAACAGCACAACCATAATGTGAAAACACAAAATTACAAAAATATAAGTTCCCTCCCCAAATCATTTTGTCTCTTTTGTGTCTTCCCACTTAAAATAGTTTGATCATACTTGATAAGTCTATTTTGTAATGTAAAAAAATGAAGACTAATAGTCAAAGAGCATATAAGGAGAACAAGTTGGAAAGCATTGTACAAATATATTTCAAAGATTATGATAAAATATAATAATTGAAACACTGTGGTAATAGTCCAGGGCTGAACAAATAGACTAAAAGAATATATGAGAAAATGAGATTATCTACCTATCTGCTGACATGTTACACGGTATATAACAAAAACAGCATTAAAAATCAGTAGAAAAGACAGATATATATAAATGCTCTGGGAAATTATGTACACATATGGAAGAAGAATTAAATATTTACTTCACACTCTACATAAAACTCAACTCCATGTGGATTAGAGACCTCGATGTTAATGGCCCTGGAGAATTGCAATAGTCACTGAACATGGTACCCATATAAAAACAGGTCTTCAGAATTAGCCAACAGATTGTCAGCTATGAAGAAGTCAAAAATTTTCTTAAAATCATATAGAACTAAAGGGGTCACTTACTGAGGAAACTAAAGAATACCTTATAAGGTTTTGAAAAGATGCACCTATGGGATCCCTGTGGAGACTTTTTGTTTTGAGGACAATTTTATTGAGCTTATGTCTATCTTCTTCCTATGGAATCTTCCTTAAACACTTATGATACAAATTGTCAAGGACAGATGAATCAAACAAGAATATTTATATTGACTTTCCACCAAGGATGAGGTATTTTACATTGGATTGAAATAAATAAAGAAGATTCCTTAAAGTGATTGTATTCCTTTGGGTACAAAATCAAAGCATTTGGAACTTAAAGAAATCAGTATTGACACACATGGAGACAAATCCCATCCTCATGTTTGGAAAGATGGCTGAGTGAAAGATTTCTTGGGAACAGTATTTCTTTTTCTTTCCATTTTTATTTTTGCCAGTCCTGGGGCTAGGCCTGGGCACTGTCCTTGCACTTTCTTGAGGCTGGTACTCCACCACTTGAGCCACAACACCACTTTTGGCTGTTTTCTTGTATATATGGTATTGAGGAATTGAAACCTGGGTTTCATGCATGCTAGGCAAGCACTCTGTACCATGAGGCCACACTCTTGGCCCCAAGAATGATATTTCTGAGGCAAGAATTTTGGAGCAAGTCTTAACTAGTGCTCCCTAAAATTCTTAGAAGCGTGGTAAGTTAGGTAATTTCCCAAACTATCAACAAAGGACCTATTGCTCCCTAAAATTCTTAGAAGCATGGTAAGCTAGGTAATTTCCCAAAATATCAACAAAGGACCTATTTATAAAGAGACAAATTTACTCTGAGTAACTGCAGTCAGAGAAAACACCATTTTAACAAAGGTCCCTTATCAGTGGCTCATAAATTGAGTGTCAGAATTGAGATACCTATAACATTTTGCAGACTTAGTACAAGCAAAACTATTTAGAACTGTGTTAAGGCTATGACAGAACACAATTATATCTTACTAAACACCTATACTATGCCCCAAATCTCGATTTTATGTAGTATAGAACAAAGGAGTTGAAAAAGATACTTTCAATTATTTTGGAGAAGTAGCATAAATGTTTGCTGGTTTATCAGCTTATTAGTACATTCAATGCATAGCCAATTCCAGGCCCCATACTTTTTATATCATATTTCATTCATTGAAGTATATTATTGTCCTACCTTATACTTGATAATTTCTCCCGAATGTTCTATCACTAACTGAGTTATCTCAGGTCACATGACTTGAGACTGGATAGCACATCTTTTACTTAATACATTTGCATGTAAAAATACATGTTCCAGGAAGTTTAACATAATCCATCATATATAGGCCAGGGAAGTATTCATTAGGTTATCAACATTTCTTGGCAATTAGGAGTTGGCAATTAATTCATTCAATATTTACTAAAAAAAATAAGATAAAATTCTAGGCATTCTGTTAAATAGTCCCAGTGTTCATATAGATCTTTATAGCTCTGCAAATTGTTATGTCAAAATTCTTTCTTACTTCTTTTAACATCTCAAATTTAGAACAAATGATCTTTAAACTGGATTACTGACACTTCTGGATTTTCCAACAATTTTATCAATACCAGTAATGACCAGTAATAAATACTGAATCATAAGATGTATAATAACATTTAAGGTGTCAGCCTTTATTCTGTAGATCAGAAAATAAAGAGCCTAAAAAGTGTTAGCTGTTCCAACAATAAAATATTACTCCAGAACACTAAAATTTTCCTTGGCAACATCTGAATAATCCAGAAACTTATTAGAAATATGATCCAATGTGATTACCAGACCTAGTAAATTATATAATCATCTCCATGTCCATGAAAATGTCAAATGTGTTTGCCCATCACTTTGCCTTCTCTCTTGCTCCCCACCTCTCACCTCCCCACCCCTTAACTCCCTCTTGTACTGGGATTTAAATGGAGCTTTGTTCTTGCTTGGTTGGCACTCTTATTTTTTTGAGCTACATCTCCAGCCCCACTTTGACTATGGTTTTTAATTCTCCTATGTAGATGATAAAGTTTCTTACCAAACACAGTTTATATTATCATCTTTATTAAAAATTCATTTTACAAAGAGAAGCAAAGTAGTAAGCCAGAGAAGCCCACTTCAGGTTTTCCTAGAATCTATAGGTAAACTCAAGTTTTATCAGAATAATGGCAGAGATAAGAGACAAAAACTTTCAGAAGTTTTGCCACCTGATGATATGATTGAAAATGCCTCGAAAGCAATTTAATGTCCTCAAACAAGAATAATGTAACCTGCCAATGAGGAGCATTTTGAACACTTGCAACTAATTGATGTTCACCTCTCTAGACTTCAAATGCAATGACTGCTCTACTTGGAATACAATTTAACTTCAATTGTACATATTGAATACACCGTGAACAGCAAGTACAAAAAGCATGAAGAAGTCCACTTAGAGAGCATTTTTCAGCTCTGGAATACACAGATACTGGGCCAGTAACATAAGATCTAACTCATGCAGTTTATCTATTGACAAGATGAAATCACCACTCTTTTTTAAATGTCATAATTCTACATGATGGGATTTTTTTTTTGAAAAGCAGCGATATTCACAAGACAATATGCTGGAAATGAACTTTACAACTTGGGAGGGGTGGGGGAAGATAAAAAAAAACATGGGAAAGGGTAACAATAATCAAGAAGTAATGTACTCACTACCTTACAAATGTAACTGTAACCCCTCTATATATCACACTGACAGTAAAATAAAATTGAAAAAAGATTATAATGAATATCGATTGGGACAATAGCAAAAAATAGCTAGGCCTTATTTACTGCTATCTAGTTCTAAGGAAAATGAGTTGGGTCCTCTCTTTCATTCAACATCAAGCTAGATGCTGAATCTCTACTGGAGTTTATTAAATGCCTTGAGGTGAAGTTAGGCAGTCATGAAGATGCTGTGCAATTGCTGTAAGGCAGATATACAGGCAAATGCATTATAGACAGAGAGAACAGGATTCACCCCACATTACATTTATTTACCCCAGTTAAATGACACTATCATTCTTGTTTGAAATGTAACTTAATTTGTCTACATTTTCTCTCTCATTATTGTACAAATTGCAATGGAACTGGGCAACCATCAGACAAATCTGTTATTGACTCCCCAGTTCTCTAGCAATGCCTGTACTGACAATGAGGCTTTCTATATTAACTCAATAGAATGGCTGCATTGCTTTTGCATGCTGCTTCCAGTGGCTTCAAAACACAAACAAGATTATTTATATGACAAGTAAATCACTTCCACCCACAAATAGCTTTACTTCAGAATCCCTAGGCAAGTGTGATTTAAAGTTCTCAGTATTTTGTTTTGTTTTGTTGAAAAATGAGCAAAACCAATTTATATTTAATATTATTTGATGTCATTGCCTTCAAACTGTAAAATAAATTTAGTGAACCATTGCCTATTGATGTCCTATGGAGAAGACAGTCACAAAGTGTGTGATTATCAGATATGGTTATGCTGTTTAAAATATTCTGTCAGAATTTCTCTTGTTTCTTTCAGTGTCTTATTGTATGCACACATTTGAATTCTCATATACAAATAGAAATAGAATGGCTCAGGCTGTTTGCTTGACAACTCTAGAAAGTATCACTTATCCTCAGTGTGGTAGGAATTTGATATCACAGCCCCATTTCTCCTGAGCACATGACTAGATATCCTTAACTAGACTATATTAAAATTAAATATGTCCACGTTAATGAGTTTTATGTAGAAGAAAGCAATCTCAGATCCCTGAATGCCGGGGATAACAATTTCTTCTGCTGCCAATAACACACACATTCCCCCTTCCACAAACCCACCCTCTCTTCCACCCACAACCATCTGTTTCAGATGTCATAAAGAGAAAAGGAATTATCATGTAGAGTTATCAAAGTTACTGGTAGACTTATACCTAGACATATTCCTAACAGCTAAATACCAAATGAAAATTGCCACAGCTTTGATCCAACACCGAAAAAAAACACTGTATGACAAAAAATACAGAGTAGAGAAAATCTGTTGCTTGTCCCCAATAAAATTTAAATACTTGCATCTCAGCACCTAATATGATGGTATTATGAACTGGGAATTGGAGGGAAGATGGAGCTATTATCATTAAAGAGTTTCCAGAAAGTCCTCTGGCCCTTTTTAGAGAATGTAAGCAGAAGCCCTAGAAGAGGGCTATCCCCAGAATTATTTCAGCCTCTGGGTATGCAGCAAAAAATTTTCTTGTGTTTACAAGCAATCCAATCTACTTGTCTGTGCATTTAACAGACCAAATTGACTAAGAAATCTAGTATACTAAAAACTTTAATTATTCCTGTAGTGTATCCTGTAGGCCTAAAGCCAGGTCTTCATAAGGTTAAAAAAGTCCCCAAAATGACACTACCTATTGCTAAGTAATTTTTACTTTCTTCCTTCAAACTTTCAATAATATAGGGAGCTAATAAAAATTTCCTTTGTCTTGCCATTAATAGACTCGATAAATTATTATAATATAAAAGGATTTCTAGTAAACATAACATAAAGGTAAATTAAATGTTGAGTTATGCTGCTCACATAATGGGACAGAATTCAAAATATTTTAAATATGCCATTATATAGAGCAATAGAAGTAGAAAATTTCACACTCAAGAGTGAAATGCAAATTTAAAGATGATTAATGCAAAAGTATATCTAGATAATTATCAAGAATGATTAAGATTAAAAAAAGAACTATTTTAAACAATAGAAAACATCTCTGAAATAACTATTTTTTTTGCATGTATCACAACCAGAAGTGAACTCAGAGCCTCATTCATGTTCTAACTTAGTTTTCTTGCTCAGATTGAAACTTTCTTGGTCAGGTTAAGGCTCTCTAATACCCCAACTATGCCTCCAGCCTGACTCTGAGCTAATGAGTTGGAGATGAAATGTTGCAGACTGTTCTGTCCTGATTGTCTTCAAACCATGATGCTCCAGGTCTCAGGACCCTGAGTAACTAATATTATAGGAATAAGCAACCAATGCTCAGATTAACAATCTTAAAACACAACAGAAAATAGTTAAATAGCAAGGATTCCAACCAGTCTAATTATAAACATGAATGAAAATGTCTTCCAGGAGTTCTTAACAGATGAGATTTAGCTACAAAAATGATACATTGTACACATTTGTAAAGCATTTCCAAATTGTAGTTAACAGGTATCTCCCCCTTTGCAACTATCCCTATTCTTAGAAGAGTAAACTCACCGCATAGGGAAAATAAATTCGAAGGAAAGAAAATTCTTTGTTTGTTTCTCCAATGAAATTGATAGTACAGTCTACCCTTCCACATTTTCTTAGATTTCTTCACTTGAATATCCTATTGAAGACCCTGATTTAGTATTTACCAAACTCATTTCTTTTTTCCACACCAGTTCTTGTGTGTGTCTGAGTGTGTGCATGTGTGTGTGTGTGGGGGGGGTTGTTCCTTAGTGTTTTTACCAACACTAGAATTAAGTCATCTTTGACTCTTTCTGCATAACGACTCAGTCCTTCTGGGTTTCTGTCTTAGTCTCCTGTCCTTTCTAGGAGAGGTCCCTGTCCTTTCTGGGTAATGTGCTCCTTCCCCTCTTTCACTGGCATGTTGTCATTGTTTTGTCCAGATTCTCTTCATGCCTACCCACTCTAGACCTTACTGTCAGATTTATTTTATAAGAATTCAAATATTAAGAAGTCACATTCTTAGGGAATGATTAACATAGAAAATGAATATATTTAATGTAGACAAGTTGATAATTTTGAATAGCTGTGTACTCATAAAAAGGCAACAAAATATCTATGCTATAACTCTACTTGTCTTTTCTAAAGTTTTTTTCACTATCTTCTTCATGTATTATTATTAGTGGTGATGATAACACTTAACTAAGATCCACAGAACTATATACATATAGAACAAATGTTGCTAATTATAGGCACTGGGCTGCACATTTGCTGAGGCTTCATCTTGTTTGCTGAACAAACTAAATGTTTTATGTACACAGGATACTCAATAATTCTCAAATTATTTGTTTCAATTTGAATCCTCATTTCTTCCTTTTCTACATCCAGTTTTCAACCAGGAGCAAAATATATTCCCTGCAAATACTCTGGGATCTATTGCTTTTATCAACTTGTTTGTGTCCTATGCCAGAAAATTTTAAATTCAATTGTACTGCTTTTGTGTCTACATTAATTCCATTTTCCAAGATTTCTATGAGGTGAAGAAGTCCATATCTTACCACAGAGGGACAAAAATACCCTTAGGTTAAATATCATTATCATTATTGTTTATTATTGGGCACTATGAGATTTACTGTTTCCATTCACTTGTTCATCCTTTTCCTTCTCTTTCATGTCAAAGGCACAAGCATACAAACACAAATCCAATAATTGTACTAACAACATCCTTATTATTTCCTAATGAAGAAAAAAAAAAAGAAGCTCTCCACAGTCCCTGCTGTAAACTCAAATCAGGGCTCCTCTTTAAGTTGCCAACATTTAGTAGAAGTTAAATGTTCACTCTGAAGAGCCTGGTCAAACTCTTAGACTCCACAAAGGGTTGAGTTTCATCTTTCTCAAGTATATAAGCATTTGTGCTGATAGTGTGTTGATGCTAAACAGCCTTCATAGTGTAGTTAAGTGCTACAACTGGTTTTTAGACACTTCTACACTTGCATTCTTCAGATTACAGTGCCAAAAGGATGGAAAGGTCAAGGAATTCACCCAATACCTTGTGGCTAGCGAGTAGTAGAATGTGGAAGAAGAAAACAATTTCAGTCATAGCAGGCTAGAAGTGTGGCTATCAATCAGTGAATCAACCAATCAATTCAGAATCTCAGCAACTCGACCCAATAGTTCTTAGCACCAACTTGTTTCAAAAGAATAAAGTAGAAAAATTTTAGATGGAAAATTGTAATAAAATGTAAACTCATTAGAGTGCATTTGAATTTAAGAAATTTCTAGTTGGGCATAGTGGTGTATATCTATAATCCCAACACTCAAGAGGCTAAGGCAGAAGGATTGTGACTTCAAATTGCTAAGCCTAAATCGCTAAGGTTCCATTGCAAAAAAAAAGAAAGAAAGAAAAAAGAAAAGGAAAGAAAGAAATGAAGGTAAATGGGAAGGAATAAAAAGGGGAAGGAAGAAAAAGTGGGCAGAAAACTTTTACAAGGACAAGAAGAAACCATCTGCGCATAAAAACCCTGTACTATAAGTTGACACAATTTCCAAGTACACTATTTATCCAGTTGAAAATACCTCTCTCCATCATATAAAAGTGAAGTGATTCTTTGCCTCAGTAAAAAACCACTGAAGTATCCATACAAGATTACATCAATATTAAGCTAGTAAGAAAGACTGAGAAAGACAATGATTCAAATTCCAGTTCTACAATTGACTGAACGTAGACTCTTACATGAATTGGTGAACTCTTCTGGTCTTCAGTTTTTACATTTCTAAAATTAGAATTCTAGAAGACTTACCAGGATTACAGGATTATAAATAATATATGCTTGTCAGCAAGAAAACAGCTTCCTCTTTCAGATGTTATACCTTGAATTCAAATTCCAATTTTGGAATCTGTACCACATTGAGACACTTTGGGAGTTCTAATTTTTCTCTTCCTTAAAATGATATTAATAAGTAGAATCTGAATCTCATAAGGTTAAGAAAGCTTAGAGAAAAAAATTACAGAAAACCTTTGCATACAGTAGGAGCATAGTATGTGACTGATCTGCATACTTAGTAAAATTTTCTTAGATCTGTGAGAGATAGCATTGATGAAATTTCTAAATCTTTTTTAAGGCATTATTAATTACCCCTGACTTCAGTCAGCTTAAATCTCAAACAAAATAATAATCACTCATTATTCATCTCTTCTTTTAAATCTCTTCAGTGACTCACCAGTGCCTTCTGTGTAACATTTTAATTTCTTTCCATAATATTGCATGTATCTGCCCTGCAGGCTTACTAAGCAGCACTTAATCTTTTTTATATGCCATCCTCTGGAAACAAGGAGGGCCCCTGTTCATTAAACTACACAGTACGTTTTTTGAAATATTTTTTTTAAAAAAAAACAATAAAACCAGTTCTTACAATCTGACATCTCAAATGGATTTTGTTATTCAATGTAGAATTGATTATTCAGTTTTCCCATCATCTTTTCCTTGCAAAGCCACTCAAGCAAGCTTCTTCCATTTTTCTCTCCCTTCTGATTTTTCTACAGCTGTCTTAATTGGAGTAGCTCTGGAGCTTAATTAAAACAATGAATGTCTAGTTTATACAATTTGTCAGGTGAATAATATAACCTTGAAGTGATTATTTATTGACATAATTATTAAACTCACGTGCTCCCAATTCTAGTGGGCTAAACAACATTTTCCCTCTTAAATACCTCGATTTTCCTTGTTGAAAGATTTAATTGATAAGGAGACAGCAACAACAAACCTTTGGATCTCAATTGTTAGAGTCTCATGGAAGCAAAGAAAGAAGTGTAACATTCTATTAAACCTATGATACCATAGGGTATTAGACTTTAAGAGCACATACTTACTAAAGTCTTTGTAAAGTCACATACCGATGTCATTAAAATCTGATATGTTGATGGCACTGATCGTTATAGTAAATATCACTATTCTAGTTCCTTTATTTGTGCAATAATTAATATGTGGACCTAGGAACTAACTACTGGTTAGGTTAAAAGGGATAATGCTGTGCCCTGAGATAGGCCCAAAAGGTGAGAAGCAATACTCAGAGGAGCTAAAAGAATGTTTTTAAGTAGAAAAAACTTCACAGTCAAAGGTCTTAAGGCTCAGATAATGCTGGAATATTAATTATTGGTTCAGTCTTCCAGGATCTCCTGTTCCATGGGGAAAAGATTATGTTTTATCTTGACTGAATGGTCTTCTATATTCAGAGTTAAATGTCAAAAAAATCAGACAATTTACAACTCATGGTAGCTATTAACCCAAGGTATATCTGGTGTGCAAAAAGCACACCAAAACTCACCCAGGTTGTTCAATCTTAGGTTTTGTCAATGGATCTTGTGAGATTGAGGTGTTGGTATCTAGTCCTGCAAGACTGAGGAAACAAGGGGCGAATGTTACAAAAGGGTATTTCTGATAGAAGGAATAGAACGTGATATCTTAGATCTATAATGAAACAGTGGCATGGGGTTGAGTAAACATGAACAAGAGATGAAGAAGAGTCATGAGCAATGTTTGAACTACAATGGACATTAGCACTCACTAGTGATATTAGGTGTCTTCTAGTGACAATGACAATTGTGATTGCAATGTCTTCTCTCTGACTGTGGAGCTGCCTGGACAAGTAGGAGAAATTATATTAGATTTTCTCTGGGGCACAATTCTCATTGAAGTATCTACTCTGTGCAAGGAAGAGTACTTAAGTCAAAGAGCTAAGTCCAGAAACAAGCAATATCACCATGTTTAGCATGCAATTAAGTTTTATTAGCTCTCTGGAATATGGTCTGTGCTAGGAAGTCAATGCTAGAGGAAATACCCATGGGCTTTTGCTTATGTGAGCTCCAGTCCAAAACAGGTTATTTACAGAGAGAAATGTATGGTGCTTTGAAATAACAAAGGACAGGCAATACATTTCATCTCTGAGTAGGATATACAAATTAGAGTAATGGAGACTGAAGTGTTGTAAGCATAGGTTTTCCAAACATGAATAGGAGAAAAGGAGACGAACTTTTCAGAAGCACAAAAAGATCAAAATAAACCAGGTGCCCATCACTTAATCCTGTATTCTAGCTACTCAGGAGGCTGAGATATGAGGATGAAGGCTTGGAGTCAACTCAGATAGACATAACCACAAGAGTCTAATGTTCAATTAACCAGCAAATATCTGGAAGCGGACATATGGCTCAAACTATAGAGCATCAGTTGTGAGCATACATGCTGTCTCTAGGCCTTAAGTTTATTACCAGTACTGGCACAAAGAAGAGGAGGAAGAGAAGGAGGAGGAAGACTAGATTGTGTCTGAGGAATATCTTCTGTGCAATTGGCTGTAGAACGAATCCTAAAAATGAAAGCTACTCAAAAAATGTTTCCTCTCTCGTTCACAAATAATAAGATTTATTCATTTTCAAATATAAAACTAGCTGCATTAGATGACATCAGGTTAAACTTGATGGAATCTAAGGACTCAAAAGGGGGATGTTACTATTTTAATATTAAATGACTATTTCTATACCTCTAATAGAGTAAATCACAGGCCTATGGTAGCTTTGCAGCTGGCAAAGGGACGCTTGATGCAGCTAACTATTTTTATTTCAATTGATGTGTTGTATTCATGGAGACCAGGGCAGGATGCTGCAGCTGCAAGAGGAAATTTAAAATTAGAGCAGCTTCAATAGTGCTGTTTACAATTTCCTCCAAATTCCCCAGCCTTCCCCTATAGTAAGCAATTTTTTTGCATTTGTGATGTGTGCATGCACACATATTTAATATTTTCATAGGAAATAGGAGATTAAACTCCTGTAGGGTCTAAAACTAAAATTATTAGATAATCTCTCTTTTTTGCCTGCTTCTCTCCCTGGTTGTATAGCAGGCCAAAACTGCCACCTCATCTCTGTTTTTTGGACAAATAAAGCAACCACCTGTACAGATCTGCTCGTTCCACTTTCAACAGAATTACCAAAACATTCTTCCAATGGTATCTGACCACTGACCAAAAATAATTGCTGCATTTCCAAGAGTAACTTATGTAACGTAGATATGCCAGCTTCCCCTGAGCTCCACAAGTCATCTATTCATCTGAAGCCTAAATAAGAATGGTTCAAACTCACATCTTCAATCATCAGTTGGCCTCAAAGATCTGAATTTTTTGTCCATTGTTTTGTTCTAGGTTTTCTTTGTCCTTTTTGCATCTATTCCTAGGAATCCTTATGGATGTCTTTGGATGAGTAAATCTTTGGATCTATCCTTGCTTAGTAAAGCTATCTTTCATTTTTAATAATTGTTTTTTTATGTCCAGAGCCTTTATTTATTTTATAAAGGCCATGCTCCATCATCATTTCATTTATCCTCTCATTTATCTAGTCCACAATGTGACTTAGATGCTAATGACTCACAGATTTAATTGTGGCTTGATTCTACCTCTTATGGCTCTCAATCCAGCATAGAGAGGCTAAGTCAAATGAGCTCATACATAAGAATAACCAATGTAAAGCGTGTTCCGAATGATTTGAGGTTGTTCTATCTTATTGCTGTGTTTAGCACAGGTGACAATGTTCACAAGTTAGGCTCATCCCTCTGTTTTATTCCTTGGACAATGAGCAGGTAAATTTCCCTGTGTAGTATACCAACGACACTGCCAAACACATGAGGTTTTTGATTCTGAAAACTCCTTTACCACCTGTCCAACACATCACATGGAGATAGTGTTAGAAGTTTCTCGGTTCAGGCGACATCCATGCAGGTGTATAGATGGTTCTGCAAACACCACACTTGCCTCAGTTAGGACTTTGTGGAATAGATCTGCCATGGGAAGTAAGCAAACCTACAAGAGCACTGATGGATTTAGGAGGTGACAAATGTGTCAGGATACCCCCCCCCTTGAAAGACTGTGGAAATCTGGCTTAGCCAAACGTTCTTAACAGCTAATGCAAAGTCTTTTCAATTGTGGTAAGTTGTAGTCTGATTAATTTGAAAGGAACTCATGCATGGCCTAATTTTCTGGCAGTCTCGCATAGAAACACCAAATAATAATTCAATAGAGAAGAGAGCCATTGCCTTTATAACTTCACACCAGCCACAATCTCAACCTCCTGCAATCATGTATGGTGAATGGTATAATCTGGAGAGTAAACTGGTGAGTATTTGCAGGGAATATTAGCAACCCCTAAATGGTTTGGACCTGGGAGTATATTTGAAGAATTTGTTTATAGCATTCACTGTGTTCTTCAATGTATTTATTTTATGCCACTACAAATTATTTGCAGTTAAACATAACCATAGAATCTTTTTTCATATATTTTATTGTAATTAATAGAAGGGTTACATTATATTCACCAGATAAAAGGTGCATTGCTTCACAAACACTGATACCCTGTCTCATGTCTTGGTCCCCATTTCCCTCCCCCCACCCCTCCTCTTGTTTTCCCCCATTCCCTACCCTATTTCAAAAAACAAAATAAGCATATAGAATCTTATCTATTTAAAAAAATTCTTTAAACTGAAATGTAGAAACATTAAACTTTGATGGGTACCTACCCTTGGGGATGAGATCTAAGGATCCTGATTTGAAGGAAAGCCAGCCAGGAAAATCTATGTGAAACATATCTCCAATTAACAAGCATAAATGAGAGTAGAGCTCTGGATCAAGTGGTAAAGTGTCAGCCTTAAGTAAAAGACGAGCTAAGGAAGAGTGACTAGGCCTTGAGTTCAAGACCCAGTACCGACACACACAAAAAAATTAACTTTTACATATTAATAGGATGTGAGACAGTTCTATATGTGTATCCATCGTGTGATGATTCAATTACGCAAATCTGCTCTCACAAACCCTGGTTAATTCTTTATGGTGAGTCTTTCTAATTCTTTTTCCCCACTTTTCTTGAAATGTATGGTATATTAGTGTTGTCTGGGGTTATCCTTCTGTACAGCAGTACATCACACAACTTCTGGGTCTCATCTAATATCGACTTAGTGCCTATTTGCCAACCTTCTTATTTCCCTCAAACTTCCTGTTCTCTGATGACTATTATTCTATTCTTAGCCCCTAAATGATGAACCTGTTTAGAGTCTATAGATGAGTCAAATCATGCACCATTTAAGGTTTCTGAGCCTGGCCTATTGCATTTGGCATAATATTCTGAAACCATGTTATAGATCTATAGATTGTAGGACATTTTGTGCCAGCACCCCTTGCTAATAGGGTACAGGTTCATGACAGAGGCTTTACCAGATAGACCAGTACAAGTAGCTAGAAGGAAAAAGCAGGACGTTTATGAAGCAAGAAAGGAGAGGAACAATGAGGCAAAGCAGTCTCCATGTAGAGAAATGCGGATGTAGTAAAGAAGCAAGGTCCTCAGAGGCAGCAGGGGGGTAAGCTTATGGTCAGATGATTAGTATCCTTGACCACAGTGTTATTGGTTCTGGTTCAGGGTGATAGTGTTCTTTCTCCCACCCCTCTCTTCTTCCTGTTCAGAAGTTATGATTAGAGATTTTTCTCCATTACATTTTGGCCTTTTGGAGAGCACTTAATGCCCTTCCAAATGTTTGTGGGTTGTTTTCAACTAAGAGAGCAACTCATAAAGTAATGCTGATTTTTCTCATTACATCCATTTGAATACAATGGTCTACTGCTGTTTTTATTAGCTAACTTGAAGGATTGTAGCATAGTCCTAAAGCCATTCTCCTGTGTCAACGGTACTCATGCCTGTATAGTATTCCACTGTCCCTTTATCTGCTTTCTTATTCAAAACATGTATCATCTTTGGAATCCTGCATATGTTATTATGTCTACTGATTATAGACTATTTCATCTTTCTCCATAGGGCTACTAAAAGATCACTAAGACTATTGCCTGTGACCAACTAATGATGGAATATTGTTACACTGATGTAACCCAGTGCTCCAAAAGGAGCAAGGACATAACCAAAGGTGACATGAACTCACCTTGCTGTTTCCAAAAGATCTGTGGAGAGATGGTTCCTACCAACTTTTTTTTTTCTTTTAAAAATGTTATTGTACCATGACATGAGAAAGGGTATCAATGTATGTAAAGTAATGCACCTTCTATCTGGAGAATATAATGTAACCCTTCTATTAATTACAATAAAATATATGAAAAAGTGTTACTGTAAAGGCAATGTACAGAGGATTAATTACATAAGTCAAGTAATAAGTACAATTCTTTTTGAACATTGTCACACCTCCCTCATTTTCTCCCAGTTATGCCTTTTTATAAAACAAACAAACAAACAACAACAACAACAAAAAAGGATTCTGGGAAGGTGACAGACGAAATAAAACAGGTTTCTCTTCAGGTTTTTTTTTTTTTTTCAGATTTCTTGCCCTCTAAGTGAGCCCAGTTTTGCGCAATAAATGAATCTTGAAAGTAAACTCCTCTCTCTCATAATTTGCTTGGTAAAAGAAAAACCCAGGCCGGGAGTTTGGCCTAGTGATAGAGTGCTTGCCTAGCATGCACGAAGACCATTCCTCGGTACCACATACATAGAAAAAAACAAGAACTGGTGCTGAGGCTCAAGTGGTAGAGCTCTAGCCTTGAGAAAGTCCAACGACAATGCTAAGGCCCTGAACTCAAGCCCAAGACTGACAAAAAAAAAATCCCATATAATTTTGGATTTTTTCTACTAAAACATTTGGTTATTTACTCAGATGTTCCACTTGATGTCCTCATGCCTATCTACAAGTATTTTACTTAACAATATCTTTTTTTTGTTGGTCCTGGGACCTGGGCATTTTCCCTGAAATCTTCAGCTCTAGGCTACCACCCTAACCCTGGAGCCACAGCACCACTTCTGGTTTTCTGGTGCTTAATTGGAGATAAGTGTCTCACAGACCTTGTGCCAAGGCTGGCCTTGAACCACGATGCTCAGATGTCAGCTCCCTGAGTAGCTAGTATTACAGATGTGAACCATGGCACCCATCTTGTAACAATAAGTTATTAGCATTAAAATAACACCAAGTAAATGATCTATAAAATGTTATGAGACACGTTCACTGTTACATTAAAACAATTGACTGAGGTAAAATTACAGAGTTTTGCTCAAAGGATTGAAGGCTGGGCACAGGCAGTTCATACAATTTAGAAGCCTGGGATGTGAAGATCAGTCCGAAGCCAAGCCCAAACAAGAAAATCAGACACCCTTGTCTCGAAGGCACTCTATAAACAACATGGGAAGTAAAGCAATAGCTGAACTGGTAGAGCATTAATTAGCTTTACACAAAAGAAAGTCAGGGACAATGTCCAGTCCTGGAGATAGCCCCAGGACCTGCAAAAATAAATAATGGGGCTGGGAGTTTGGCCAAGTAGCGGAGTCCTTGCCTAGCATGCAACAAGACTCAGGGTTCGATTCCTAGATACCACATACATAGAAAAAAGGCAGAAATGGAGCTATGGCTCAAATGGTAGAGCTCTAGCCTTGAGAAAGCCCAAGGATAGTGCTCAGGCCCTGAGGTCAAGCCCAGGACGCCAAAACAACCACAACAACAGAGATTACTCGCAATTAAAACAATCTATCTTGATGAGGGTATCATAAATATATGGAAAAGGTTAAAAAAGGAGAGGAAAGGAAAAGAAAAATGTAGCAGATTTAATAAATATTTTAATTGGTTAGAAACTAGTGTCATCATAAGGTATCCTTTTTAGATGTTATATAATGTTTTTCATGGCTCTAACAGAGCTATGATTATGATCATAACTAATGGAGAAAACTGAGTCATTGATAATTGCCCAAATTTATGAAGTAAGCAAATGGAAAATGAACCTAAGTCTGACTTGAAAGCTTGTGTTCAACTGCATGGCATTTGATACTCTGAAAGAAGGTCAATGGTAAATTGCTATTAGGGCCTTTCCTACCTCTTGTTGATGATGAAAGAAATGATCTCTTAAAGAGGTCTGAAAACTCTCAAAGTACCTGAAAAATATTACTGGCCTGTTGTTAAGAAGTACCAATTTCTCAAAGCAGAAAAGAATTGTGGTAGAAAGGAAAATCCATTATTCAAGAGCCAAGATAATAAATTGGACCTAGAATTTAAATTTAATTTTTGTCCCTAACCATCTAATCTACATTCTTGGTCTTTATTTTTAATAAAATAAATCCAATGTCAGATGACATGACAAAGAAGTCAAGGAAAATGCTAAAAGAAAATATATATATATATATATATATATAACTTTGTTGAATTCATCAGCATCATAACCTGGCTTTTAAAATTTCATTTCTTAGTAAGTAATCCTCCCCTGGTTTTCTAAGGCACTGCTTCTAAATAACATCTTTGCTTGAATAACAGGTTCTTCTTTATGGAATTATCTATAGAAGACAAGCTAATTTTCTCTCCAGAGAAAAATCCAGCCTTATCTAATCCAGGCCCAATAAAGTGCTCCCAAATAAACTAATCAAACTACATCAATTTGAGATACTCAGAATTTGACTTTCATAAGAAAATTTATAAATTTGTTTGCAAATGTAATTAACATAAATTAAGCCACATATTGTATTTACACTGAAATTTTAAGAAATAGTTGAAGATGTCATTCTAATATTCTTATAGCATAGGGTATTTTGCATAAAGCTTAAAAATATCAAACAACAATAGAGACATAGGAAATATACTCAGTTTTTAAATTTCTATGAGTATTTGCTCAAGAAATTTAAGTCTTAAAAATAAGCAAGGGAAACTACATTCAGTGATCTAAATAGGATAGCATACAGCTGATCTCTGATTTGTTTTTGAAGCTGCCATTTTCTTCCTGCCTAGCCTAGAGTAAACTAAAAACAAATTTCTTTTTTTTCTTTCCTTTTTTTACTTTTTATTTTTTTATTGTAATTAATAAAGGGTTACATGATATTTGCCAGATAGAAGGTGCATTAATTCACATACATTGATACCCTTTCACAAGTCTGGGTACCCATTACCCTCCCCCTGACTCCCCAAACTTCTTGGTTTTCCCCCCTTCCCTATCCAATTTCAAATAACCAAATACAAATAAATTCAATATATCAGATAATAAAGTGAGGTACTGTAAAAATATGAGATACCCAAGGGAGAGCAAAGGAGATGAGAGATAACATAGTACATTAAGGACAACAATCATTTGTTATAAGGCTTTTGTTTCAATATCCTGGAGGTTCTTTCAATTAGCTTCATACTATATGGCCTTATGTATCAAGATTTTGCTCTATTGCAGATCTCTGCTAGTAGAGCCCAAGGTTTCTACTGATTATGACAAATGAGGGAAACCATTGAGTCTAAGTTCCTTTGAGCTGGCTTACTTCACTTAATAGGATTTTTTCTAAGTCTTTCCATTTCCTAACAAATGGGGCGATGTCATTCTTTCTGACAGCAGCATAGAATTCCATTGTGTACAAATACCACAACTTGTTGACCCACTCATCAACTGAGGGACATCTAGGTTGGTTCCATATCTTTGCTATGGTGAATAATGCTGCAATGAACATTGTTGTGCTAGTGGATTTAGTATGCCCTTTTTTCTGGGTGGTTGGGTAAATGCCAAGTAGTGGTATTGCTGGGTCATAGGGGAGTTCTATGTTTAGCCTTTTGAGGCACTGCCACACTGCTTTCCATAGTGGTTGAACGAGTTTGCACTCTCACCAACAGTGTAGCAGTGATCCCTCCTAGCCACATCCCCTCCATCATCTGTTATTATTCGTTTTCCTGATCCTGGCCATTCTAACTGGAGTGAGGTGGAATCTTAGAGTTCTTTTGATTTGCATTTCTTTTATGACCAGAGATGTTGAGCATTTCTTCATGTGTCTATAGTCCATTTTTCTTTTCTCTACAGAGAAGACTCTCTTTAAGTCTTTGGCCCATTTTTTTAATGGGATGGTTGTTGCTTTGGAGATTAGTTTTGGAGTGATTCAATTTTTTGAGTTGTTGATATATTTTAGATATGAGGCTTTTGTCCGTTGTTTGGTTGGTGAAGATCTTCTCCCACTCTATAGACATCCTAATTAATTTACTAGCTATGTCCTTTGCCATACAAAAGCTTCGCAGTACCCAGAAATCCCACTGCTTGGAATTTAACCAACCATCCAGAATCTAGGGCATACTAAATCCACTAGCACAACAATGTTCATTGCAGCATTATTCACCATAGCAAAGATATGGAACCAACTTAGATGTCCCTCAGTTGATGAGTGGATCAACAAGTTGTGGTATTTGTACACAATGGAATTCTATGCTGCTGTCAGAAAAAACGACATCGACCCATTCCTTAGGAAATGGAAAGACTTAGAAAAAATCCTATTAAGTGAAGTAAGGCAGACTGAAAGGAACTTAGGCTCAATGGTTTCCCTCGTTTGTCATAATCAGTAGAAACCTTGGGCTCTACTAGCAGAGATCTGCAATAGAGCAAAATCTTAATACATAAGGCCATATAGTATGAAGCTAATTGAAAGGACCTCCAGGATATTGAAACAAAAGCCATATAACGAATGATTGTTGTCCTTAATGTACTATGTTATCTCTCATCTCCTTTGCTGTCCCTTGGGTATCTCATATTTTTACAGTATCTCACTTTGTTATCTGATATATTGGATATATTTGTATTTGGTTATTTGAAATTGGATAGGGAAGAGGGGAAAACCAAGAAGGGGGGGTAAGGGGGTGGGGGGAGGGTAATGGGTACCAAGACATGTGAAAGGGTATCAATGTATGTGAATTAATGCACCTTCTATCTGGCAAATATCATGTAACCCTTTTATTAATTACAATAAAAAATATATTTTAAAAAAAGCTCCGCAGTTTAATGTAGTCCCACTTATCCAACCTTTCTCTGATTTGTTGTGATTCTTGGTCCTTATTAAGAAAGTTTTGACCTGTGCCAAGGAGGCCTAGTGTGTCTCCCATTCCTTCCTGTAAAGTTCTCAGTGTGTCAGCTTTTACCTCCAGGTCTTTGATCCATTTGAGTTAATTCTAGTGCAGGGTGACAAAGAAGGATCCAGCTTTAGTTTTCTGCAGGTGCTTAGCCAGTTCTGCCAGCACCACTTGTTGAAGAGGCTGTCTTTCTTCCATTCTATATTTTTGGCTCCCTTTTCAAAGATTAGGTGGCCATAGGGCTGTGGTTTAATATCTGGGTCTTCGGGCCTGTTCTTGTGCCAGTACCAGGCTGTTTTGAGAATTATAGCCCTGTAATAGAGTCTAAAGTTTGGAATTGAAATTCCTCCTGCGCTGTTATTTCTGCTAAGAAGTGTTTTTGCTATACGGGATCTTTTATTATTCCATATGAAATTTTGAATTGCCTCTTCTATTTCTTTAAAGAATGCCATTGGGATATTGATGGGTATTGCATTGAATTTGTAGACATCCCTTGGCAAGATTATCATTTTCACAATGTTGATTCTTCCAATCCAGGAGCATTGGAGGTTTTTCCATTTCCTTAGTTCTGCTTTAATTTCCTTTTTTAGGGTTTTAAAGTTTTCATCAAAAGAGTCTTTTACATTCTTAGTTAAGCTAATTCCTAGGTACTTTATTTTCTTTGAGGCTATTGTGAAAGGAGTTTCTTTCCTGATTATTGCCTCGTTCCTCTCACTGTTGGCGTAAAGGAAGGCTGTTGATTTTTGAGGGTTAATTTTAAAGCCTGCTACCCTTCCAAAGTTTTGAATCACCTCAAGGAGCTTGGGAGTAGAGACTTTAGGATTTTTGAAATACAGAATCATGTCATCTGCAAAGAGGGATAGTTTTACTTCCTCTTTCCCTACTTGGATCCCCTTTATGCTTGCTTCTTGCCTTATTGCACTGCCTAGGAATTCTAATACTATGTTAAAGAGGAGTGGAGAGAGTGGGCATCCTTGTCTCATTCCTGATTTTAGAGGGAATGGCTTTAGATTTTCACCATTAAGTGTAATACTAGCAGTGGGTTTGTCATACACAGCCTTTATTATATTGAGGAATGGTCCATGGATTCCTAGTTTCTCCAGAGCTTTTAACATAAAGGGGTGCTGGATCTTGTCAAATGTCTTTCCCGCATCTATTGAGACAATCATGTGATTTTTTTCCTTGCTCCTGTTGATGTGTTGAATTATATTAACTGATTTGCGTATGTTGAACCAGCTTTGCCTCCCTGTGATGAATCCTGTTTGATCATAGTGTATAATTTTTTTGATGAGTTGTTGTAGACGGTTCGGCAGTATTTTGTTGAGAAGTTTTGCATCGATGTTCATCAAAGAAATAGGTCTATAGTTCTCTTTCTTTGATGAATCTCTGTCTGGTTTGGGGATGAGGGTTATACTGGCTTCATAGAATGAGTTTGGTAAAGAACCTTCATTTTCAATTTCATTGAAGAGCTTGAGGAGTATTGGTATGAGCTCTGCTTTGAAGACCTTATAGAATTCAGCTGTGAATCCATCTGGCCCTGGGCTTTTCTTAGGTGGAAGTTCTTTTATTGCCATTTCTACTTCAGAGCTTGAAATAGGCCTGTTGATTTGGGTTAGTTCTTCTTGGTTCAGTATGGGTATGTTAATATTGACTAGGAATTCGTCCATTTCTTCTAGATTCTCAAATTCGTTGGCATAAAGGTTTGAGAAGTATTCCCCCCTGATATTCTGGATTTTGATAATTTCTGTCGTGATTTTACCTTTTTCGTCTGCGATTTTGTTAATTTCAATATGCTCTCTTCTTTTTTTGGTAAGATTTGCTAAGGGCTTGTCAATTTTGTTAATTCTTTCAAAGAACCAACTCCTTGTTTTGTTGATTCTTTCCATAGTTTTTGATTTTAATTATTTACTTTCTTCTACTGGGATTAGGGTTGGTTTGTTGCTCTTTTTCCAGGAGCTTAAGTTGAGACATTAACTTGTTGGTTTGTGATTTTTCCAACTTGTTGTTGTAGGCACTCAGCGCTATAAGTTTTCCTCTGAGTACTGCCTTTGCTGTGTCCCAGAGGAGTTGGTATTTTGTGTGCTCCTTATTATTAAATTTCATAAACTGTTGGATTTCTTTTCTGATCTCTTCGATGACCCATTGGTGATTCAACAATGTGTTGTTCAGTTTCCATGAGTTACAGTGTTTTCATTGGTGGAGATGTGTGTTCAGTTCCAATTTGATGCCTTTGTGGTCTGAGAGCATCAGGGAATAATTTCAGTGTTTCTGAATCTGTCCAGGTTTGTTTTATGGCCTAAGATGTGGTCTATTTTGGAAAATGTTCCATGTGCTGCTGAGAAAAACGTATATTGTGTTGGTGCTGGGTGGAATATTCTGCAGATGTCTGTTAGACCTAGTTGGTCTATATAGTTGTTCAGTTCTAAAGTTTCTCTGTTGAGTTTTTGCCTTGTTGATCTGTTCATAGGTGAGAGTGGTGTGTTAAAGTCACCAACAATCACTGTGTTTTGATCTATGTATGATTTCAGTGAAAATAAAGTTTGCTTGATGAAATTCGGAGCTCCAGGATTGGGTGTGTAAATATTTAGGATCTTTATGTCTTCCTGGAGGAAAGATCCCTTTAGTAGTATGTAGTAACCTTCTTTGTCTTTTCTTACTAATTTTAGTTTGAAGTCTATTTTATCTGATATGAGGATGGCAACTCCAGTCTGTTTATGGGGGCCATTAGCTTGAAAGGGTTTATTCACACCTCTCATTTTCAATGTTTTTTTGGGTAAGATGTGTCTCTTGAAGACAGCAGAACGATGGATCTTGCTTTTTGATCCAACTAGACAGTCTATGCCGTTTAATTGGAGAGTTAAGTCCATTGATATTGAGAGTTAGGATTGAGAGATATTTATTAGTTCCTACCATTTTTAAAAGCTTTTATTAGGGCCTGTGTCTTGACAGTTCTTGTGGTCCTTAGATGGTATGCTGCTTAGGTGCCATTTCTTTCCCTATATTGCATTTATTTTGGTTTTCTATGTATAGAACATCTTTCAGAATTCTCTGTAGTGATGGTTTTTTTGCTACGTATTGTTGCAGCTTTTCCCTGGAATGGAATGTTTTTATTGTTCCCTCAGTTATGAATGAGAGCTTAGCTGGGTACAGTATTCTTGGTTGGTAGTTATTTGACTTCAGGGCATGACATATATGCTTCCAGTCACTTCTTGCTTGCATGGTCTCTGCTGAGAAATCTGGGGTTATTCTGATAGGTTTGCCTTTATAGGTTATTGATCCCTTTTCCCTGGCTGCATTTAGGATCCTTTCTTTGGTTTCTATTGATCCAGTTTGGATTACGATGTGGCAGTAGGATGTTCTTTTTTGGTCAGGTCTGTTTGGGGTTCTAAAAGCTTCTTGTATCTGGATGGGCCTGCCCTTCTGGATATTTGGGAACTTTTCTGAGATGATTCCCTGAAGTATATTTCAACACCATTGACCTCTTTCTTTAGACCCTCCTCAATACCAATTAGCTTTAAATTAGGCTTCCTAATTGTATCTTGGACCTCCTGACGTGCTCTCTCATATTTCTTAGATTTGGATTGACTCATTTTCTGTTCTTTCTCTATAACAACTAAATTATCTTCAGACCCAGAAATTCTCTCCTCTGCATTATCTAACCTGCTATCAAAGCTATCTGCTTTATTTTTCATCTCCCTTGCTTCTAATTGCTCATTTTTGATGCCTTGCATCTCTTCTTTTAGATCATGTATGGATTTCTTTAGCTCCTTGATTTCCATTTGAGTGGTTAGCTCAGTAGCTTTATTTTCTTTGGGCATTTGCTGAAGTTCAGTCACCTTTTTATTTGTGGATTCTATGAATTCATCCATTTTTCTTTGAAAAACCTTTATGATGGCCTCCTTTATGGCTTCACCTTGTTTATGGTTTCCTCTTGTTTAGCTATGGCTTCCTCCCTTATCTCTTTCTTTATATTTTCACATTTTTCATTAATGATGTTTATCAATTGCATTTGTATAGCACTTGGAAGAGTCTCCTCTAGGTTTACCAGTGACTGTTCCTTTGTCTGTTTATATTGGGTAGGGGAAGTTGTTTCTTGATTTGACATTTTCTTGAGTTTCTTGTTCTGCCCATTTGAAAATGGGAGCAAGATTAATACTAAACACGATTATAGTTTTTCAAATATAACCAATCTAGACCTCTGTAGCTGGCAGAAACTAGATGTTCACAATTTTTGATTGGTGTTATCACTTTTTCTTTTTGTGCACTTACAAACCAGTCTAATACAACCACTGATAAGCGATTTATACCCAAAACAATAAGTCTCTCAATCCAATCCCTGTTGTCTTTAAGTCCCTGTGAGCCTAGAGTATAATTGAACACCTAGATATACAGTATTGCTCAACAGCCATCAAGTGTAGGACCATGCATTATAAGGGTTTAAAAATGAACAGAGGACCAGAAATAGAAAAATAGAATGAAAGAGTTCAGGGGAGATACAAGAGGATTAAAGTAGGAGTGTAAGATTATAATAGTAATGAAGAAAAGGGATAGTGTAAGGATAACTGAGCTAAGTTGGTAAGTAGGTAGCATATTTGAGTACAAAGTTTGGAAAGTATTAGAATAAAACTTGTGCTGAGTCTTAGGGTCAGCCCGCCTGTCAGTGTCCAGTCAGAGGGCTGGGAGTTGAGCCCCTTGGGCGGGTGGGAGTTGGGACAGCTCGCCTCCCTTGGTGGGGTGCTGGGTCTTAGCACTGCCTGCCTGTCAATCTCCAGTCAATGGCCTGAGGGAGGGGGCTATTGAGGGAAGGAACAGGATTCTAAATTCCTTGCCCTCCTGCTCCTGCCAGTCTTTCTCAGGCGGGGTGAAGGGGTCTGAGTTAAGTTCTATTGCTTGGCACCCGCTCTGCTTTCCCGATGTTTTTGGGGACACGCTGTGTTACTCATGCCTCTGTGTTCCGTCTGTGGGTGTTCCATGGTGGTGGGGAGTCTTTCACTCCCCTCGGGTCTCCTCTGCCAGCTGTGGTCCGCGTCTGGGTTCCGCTGCTTGCTGTTCTGTTTCCGCGTCTGGGTTCCACTGCTTCTGCGGCTCGCTGGCGGCCCCGTCCAATGCTGGTTTCTGCTGGTCAGGGCTGCCCGGCCCAGTGCCCTCCGCTGCTGCTTTTCATGGCTTGGAGCCTGTGGCAAGGGGCGCCGGAGGGGTCCTTGCGTTCCGAATTCTTTGAGAAAGTTGGATGTGAGCTTTATCTGGATTTCTTTTCTGGTTTGAGTTCTTCTCCGTTGCTTTTTGAGTTTGTTGTTGTGGATTTCTTAAGGTAGTTGGCTCGTGGGACTCCCTGGTTCTCTCTTTTTGTGAGAGAGAGCTAGGCAATGTCCCTATTCTCTTGACGCCATCTTCTCTTCTTTCTAAAAACACATTTCTTTTGCCTTCTAATTGGACAAAGAAGGTCAGGAATCCAGCTCAAATCCAAAGAGAAAGGAATTAGAATCTGCTTCTTATGTGCGGAAGGAACATTCTGGTAAAGTGCTACAAGGAATCATCATCATATTTTTACAATATACCCCAAATGGTTAAGATTGTCTAATGCCAACTCCTAAAATGACCTTCTGTTTTTTTTTTAATTTTGTTAATGTCTCCTACCTTTTCTAGCTCTCCATGCTTCCTTTCTAGCTCACTACTGTCTTTATTTATTTATTTATTTATTTATTTATTTTTCCAATCATGGGTCTTGAATTCAGAGCCTAAGCTCTGTTGCTCAAAGTCAGCACTCTACCACTAGAGCCACAGGTCTACTTCTGGATATTTATTATACTTTATTGGAGAGAAGAGTCTTATGGACTTTGCTGCCTAGACTGGCTTTGAATCATGATCCTTAGATCTCAGCTTCCTACATAGTTAAGATTAAAGGAAGATTAAAGGTGTGAGCCACTAGCGTACAGCACTATTTTAATTTTTTTAACTTTTTTTCTTTCTTTTTTTCATATATTTTTATTGTAATTAATAGAAGGGTTACATGATATTTGCCAGATAGATGGTGCATTAATTCCCATACACTGATACGCTTTCACATGTCTTAATTTTTAACTTAGTCTCTGTCATGTTTTAGGAATTTCCTTCAATTTTATAGAGAATATAAAATTTCTAAATATTTTATTTTTTACTTTTGAGGTAAGTATCCCCTCAGGATCAAGCTCATTGTCTTCTTCATTTTCATTGGCTGTGTCTAGCCCTGGGGTTTGTACTCAGGAACTCACACTTGCTAGGTAAATGGTGTTGACATTTGAGCCACACCTCCAGCTTTCTGGTTCTTTAGTTTCCTCTTAAACTGCTAAAACATATGTATGCTTTATGTGTATGTTTATGTGATACATACTGCTTGTTTCTCTTGACTCTTTTTTAAGAGTGACAGTTTCTATATTCTGTCTGTTCACACACAGATCCTTCTGAATCCCTGGACAGCTTAAGTTTCCTTTGCTCTTTGGACTTCCTTAACTATTCTAAAAAATAATAATAATAAGGAAGTAAGCACAAACATACTCAAAGAATTTTCAAGTGTTACTTATTTGTGCAAACTTAAGGGCATTTTCACATACCGGATACCAAATATATGGCTATTTTGAGGACCTCTAAGGTTCACATCGAACTCATAATATGCCTATGGAAATAATGCCTGCAGGGGGATAATGATGCTTGTTTTCAAGTATTTACCAAAAGTCTTTCTTTCCCATTTCAAACATAATGAAAACACAACCCAGAAAAATCACTCTAGAGGTAAGACAACAAGACCTTTGTTCATGAGGGGGAAAACAGTCCAAGTATATAATTGGGTTTTTTACCCTGGGTCAAAGATGTTAAGATGTTGTAAAATAAATAACTCCATCTTGCCTAAGAACACCTTTGTACATGTGCCTTCTTTAATATCCCCTTTGGTTGGAGTTGCTTCCACAGCTCTATTACATTGTTTTTATCCAGCTGTTTCCAGTGTGTTTGTGTGTGTGTGTCCATTCCTGGAGCTTGAACTCATGCCTAAGCACTGTCCTTGGGATTTCTTAAAGGCTAGAGTTCTACCACTTGAGGCACAGTACCACTTCTAGCTTTTTCTGGGCACGTGGTACTGAGGAATTGAACGCAGGATTCATGCATACTAGGCAAGCATACTATCACTAGCCCAAACTCCTGGCCCTATTTATATATATTTTAAAACCAGAAGTTTGTATATAGTGTTAAAGTCTAATGTTCATCCCTTTTATTACTATGAAATTTCTTTATGAGTTCTTCTTGCAAATTGTTTTCTTAGTAATGGTTCCATCAACTTCAAAGTTATCTTTATTGTTTTTAAAGGAAAATACATTGGTTTAAATGAAGTAGAATTTCAAAGACAAGAACTTTTCAAGGAAATACTTTAGGAATGCATTGTGGAAATTGTCCAATCAAGGATGTTCCCATAATGTCTCTTTCTCTTTAAGATCTACAGGAGGATTTGTCATTTGTTAACATTAGGAAAGTGATTACTGGGATGCAGAGAAGTGAAGTGTTGTTTATTAAGTTCATGCTTCATATCAATATTAAAATTTATATTGTTCCCTTTGGGGAGTTTAATAAGAGCTTATGATTAATACAATAAGGATAAAAGTTAAGTTGTAAACAGTATTAATCAGTTAAATTGAACTAATTTATTATAAAAGTGTCCTTTCTATTGAGAACAACTCTATGAAGTTCGAAGATCCAGAGTTCTTTAAAGTAAATATTCCAGTAGATTGGAAAGAGATGTTCTCATTTAAAGTATTAAGAAACCACGAGAAATCATATTACCACCGCATTTAAGGCAGACAGCAATGAGTGATTAAATATAAAGGTTTGCATCTAGTGGAGGACCACTATGTAGGAAAGCTATCCCCGTGGGCTTTATGAACTCACCAAGGCCTCTGAAAAAGGAAGATATTGCAAAATGCACAAGAAAACTATCTTTAGTTTCCTCATGAATGGATAAAGATGAATGGAGGCCATTTTTCTTCTTCTGAGAAGTCTCTATTTCTTTTGCTCATTTATGAATGTAGTTGTTGATTCTTTGAAGATATAGTTTGTTAAGCTAATTATTCTAGATATTAGGCCCCCATCTCATATGTAGCAAAGGATCTTTCATTCTGTGGGCCTTTTATCTTGTTGACTGTGTACTTGGACATGCAGAAGTGTTTTAGTTTGATGTGGTCCTATGTATCCATTCTTCCTTTGATTGTCTGTGCTTCTGAATCTTTACAGGCATACGAAGACATGCTTATCATGTCTAGCCATAAAGGAAATACAAATAAAAACAACACTGAGATGCTATCTCATTCCAGAATGGTCACCATCAAGAATACAAACAATAACAAAAGCCAGCATGCATACAGGCAAAGAGAAAACCTATCCACTGTTGGTAGGAGTTAGTATATTCTAGTACAGTGGTGTAAACTAGTATATTCACTCTGAAGAGCAGTATGGAGTTTCCTCAAAAAAGTAAACATGGAACTATCCCATGATCCAGAAATCTACTATTGAGTATTTATCAAAACCATTACAAACTAGGATAAAGTGAAGCCAGTAGTGTAATCATGTGCACTGAAACAGTATTCACCATAGCCAAGGTATGGAATGGCTGATTCCATGCCTTCAATGAATGAATGGATCAAGAAAATGTGGAATATTTGAGGAAAGCCCAAGGTCAGTGCTAAGGCCCTGAGTTCAAGCCCCAGGACTAGCAAAAACAATTTGAGTGCCAAAAGCAGCCAAGATATAAAATCTACTAGTTATGTGTGAAATTGTTAGACTTAGATATCCATGTGCCTCTGAAGGAAATTGTAAGAAATAACATGTGTAGCTTGGAATTAAAATGATCTACATATCTAAATTTCTTCCCATTTATGAGAGCAGATCATCTTTGAGCACATGTAGCTTTTGTATATATCAAATTCTATAACTCTAAAACTAATTTAAAAATAGACAAAATCCATTCCATTCCCACCAGTTTCACTAAAGAAAATTATTCAGGCATTTGGTATTCGTGGCAAGGGAATTAGTATAACAGAGCTTAGTTTCTTGAAGAACAGGGGAGATACAGTCCTGACCTCTGAACTCAAGAGTCCTGCTCTTGCTAGAAAGGAGATGTAGTACTGAATTTGATATCTTGTTAGATTATGAAATCTTTAATTTCAGATCATAACACTATATTGTCTCTAATATTGTGTTTTGATGAAGAAGATATATAATAACACACAATTATTGGGAGTATATATTCGTAATCACAGAGTCACATACAAACCCTTAAGAACAATATATCCCTATGTTGCCACTGCAAAATGTTATGGACACAACTACATTTGCCATTTGTTTGTTTGGTTTTTTTTTACATTTACCATTTGAAGTACATTTACATGGTAAATGTGTTAGTCCTGGGGCTTGAACTCTGGGCCTGAGTGCTATTGCTGAACATTTTGCCGAAGGCTAGCACTATACCACTAGAACCACAGCTCCACTTCTGGCATATTGTTTTCCTTTTACTAGTTGCTTGGAGATAAGGCTGTCACATACTTTCCTGCTAAGCCTGGCTTCTACCTGAGATACCCAGATTCTTTGATCTCAGTCTCCTAATTAGGTAAGATTACAAGTGCCAGCCACTGGCATCCAGCTCACAACAGATACTTTAAAAAATTCTTTCTTACTTCTCTGCAATGGTTGAGTAAAGTCTTTTTCACAAAACTTTCTCTGAACATTTACTGATTTCCTTGCCTTTCTCTTTCTCCTCTGGTGATTCACCTATCCAGGTTCCTTTCCATCTACTTTGTTTTTTAATATTGAGTCTCCCAGTATAATCAACATGCCTCATCTCCTCTCTGTCTGCAATCATTCTGTAGGCTGAATGAAATCCATTTTATTTTTTAAAGAAGAAACAGCTCGAGCATCATTCAATTTCTGACCTTTATTCAGAAGGTCAGGGCATGTATAGCAGAAGGAAGACAGAAATGTTATAGATCTTTAGCAAGGGATTCATCTAAAGTTCACTGAAGTTTCAGGGACAGTTGGTAAAAATTGATTCTCACAAGAGAGAGGAATTGTTCTTGGGTTTTAACAGCCACTGGTTTAGTGTTTTGAGTTGATCAAGAGGGTTCCAGGGGCCATTAATGGATAAGGTCAGGTCCAAGAAAGGGTGAGAAGAACAAATAACTGCACCAAAGGTGTACAAGAGACAGTGAAAACTTCATCTGTAGAACAGTCTTTCATCGAAACTAACTTAATCCTGATAAGCATGAATGTTTATGCTTTCCATTATATTTGGTTTTAACTTTTGATTATGATATACTTTCTCCTTAATCTTACTGAAACGAGTCTCTCAGATATTTCCATATTTCCACCTAACTGAATGAGAAAAACTGGAATTTCTTTTGAATGAATGCTTCTGTTGGGCTAATGATAATATTAATAAACAGCAAACACAGCTTCTCTTTGAGCAGATACCTTTGCAGCTCACTGAACACACACACGCACACACACATACATGTATACATATTCAATCATTCTCCTCATTCTGAATACCAATATTTTAATGTAAGAATATGACTGGAATGAGTCGCTAAGTATTTTGGAGGTAGTTACAATTTCTTTATGATATATGATCTCCAGCTCTTGCTTCCACTGAATGTCTAATTGTAGAGACACAGGCTCAGCAGGATTAAACACCAAAATAGGCTTCAAATGAATTTTTGACATCTCTCTCCTTAGAGGCTATTAGGACTGACAAGTACTTACATTTGGAAGAACTATTCAAAGCTTATGAATAATCAGGATGAAACAGAGCTGAGATTATATGTTTTCAAAGTAATTTTCCCATGGTTCCTTAAAGTTTCTAGATGGGAACATTTGCCTGTCAAGTTGTTCTTGGTATCATTCTGTTATAAAAATTTTTTGAAATTAAGATTTGCTACTTTCTAATATGACATATTGTCATATTGAAAAGTAAAAAAATACATGTCAGGCATTATGCTGGCTTCTTCTAAGTTCATATTGGATATAATAAACAAAAGAGAGGTGAGAACTAACACTTAGCTAAGTAACCTGTCCTTTCAAAAAAAAATAACAGCTGGGATTTAAAGCCAATTTCTGTCTGATGGCCCATCTCACATTCTCTTATCTGCTGTCACCAATATTCAGTATCTTGCCTTCAAATAAGTGGAGAACGTTTCACAAAAATGTACATGCCATTCTAACCTCCGTGAAGAGCAAAGTCCTGCAGACTTCTCTAACTTCTATATGACTTAGTGAAATGGAATAAATCAGCTTATGCATGTTGTGTTCTACATAGAGCTTGTGGCATTCACTTTTGGAATCTTACCTCTGTTTACTGTATATTATTCTTGCTGAAAATACTTTTCATCTTCAATAATTTTCACTACTAGTAAAAAATAAATCTTCTGGAGCCTTGTTATAAAGAAGCAACTGGGAGATCAGATATAGCATGATACATTTAAGGTACCAGATGTATTCTATCTTCTGCTCTAAAAGTTAGAATACACCTCATACAGGTATTTTTTCACTATTTAAAAAACAAAAGTATATTCTGATACAGAGATGCATATTTTTATGCATCCATTTTCTTCTTCTAAAATATTACTGTGAAATGCTAACACATAATTTCCAGGCAGCATAAATTCCTATAAAAATCAGTAGGAATTTAGTCATTTTTTTCCTGAACAACACATTTAGTGTGCAGTTTCACTGCTGTTGTTTGGGGTGTGGAGTTTAGTATTATTCATATTTCATTCCTATCATTTGATATAATGAGCCAAATAGCACCAACTCTGTGCTTATATGATACATGGAAATTCTATTTTTGCCCTGTAAATATGTCACCAAATTTCATTTTTGTATTAATCAGGTGATGTGAAAAATAAACATATAAAGGAATTTCAAGATATATTTTTAAATTCTGAGAGCATACCATTTCAGATCATTATCTCTACATCACTATCTGCTTTCTTGACATAGGCCTATGAAGTCCTTACATCTAATCAATTACTATTGGCTCTGACACAGATTTGTCTTCAGGCCTTATTTTCATTACATTTCATGATGTTCATACATTCTCCCTACTTAGAGAGCTGGGAAGGTTTTTTAAAAATACCATTTAATGCAATCGAGTGTTGAAGCCATTCACTCAAAAGGATGAGTTTTCATTTAAACTTGAGATAAGAAAATGAAACCAAATGATACAAACAACAACAGTTGACCAGCAAACATAATGGAAAACTATGCAAGATAACCTTTGATCATAGACATGACTAAGTCATCCTCTCTAATCAGTGGAAGAAATGACTTCAAAATGAACATTGAGGAATCCTCAAAACATGTCCAGAAATGAATACTATCCTTGGTAGGCAGTAAGAGGAGAAAAGAAGTCAAACAGTGAGCAGCTCTAGTCAAGTGAAGAAGAAGAAGCTGAAGAATGGCCTTGTTTGGGATGGTGCCTGGTAGGCAGCCAATAGGACCAGAATTACCATTGCCCTGGAGGACAAGTATGAAATCAATGATAACAGAATTATTTGGTAAGGCTCCTTTTTACTACTTAGATCCCTTCCCCAGGGTAGAAAGCCCTCTTTAGGTGGTAGTGAAGCTACCAGTTATGTATTTAAGGCATTACATGGATTCCTAGAAAATCAGGTACACTGTGTACACAGCACAGAGATTATTGAGAAAGTCTAGCATAGATCATAAAGGATAGGCCTACAAATGAGATGGAAGTTACAATATAGGCCTCATCTGTACATCACCTATTCCCAAGTCTTAACATTCATATTCCTGCAAATACAAGGCGATTCAGGAACCCAGGGATTAACTGTGCTACTATGGATATCATCCTAGGAAGTAGTACATGAAAGCAGATTTCCACAAAAGAAAGGAAGCCAAAATACAATGGATAATGCTGCCCAGTATTCGACAAAAATAACTGTTCCATCCAGAATTACATATATAGATCAATTTTAATCTAACAGGAGATGAAAGGGAGACATTTCAGAAAGACAAAAAATGAGAATTTACCACCATCAATAAAGGAACTTCTGTAAAGAAGTGTTGAAATAAAACAAAAGTCAGATATAAGAAGTAATGCTAGGTTAGGACAGAGTGGCTTATGTCACTAAACCCAGCTACATGGGAAGTAGAAATTTAAAGGGTAATAGGGTGGTGCCACTTTAATGAACAAGCTAGGGATGATGGTGTATGTCTATAATTCCAAATCTATGGAAGGAATCAGAAGGCATAGAGCTAAATCATGATATAATTCCAACCCAGGCAGGAATTCCAATAATCATTTTTGAAAAATAACCTAAAAAAGCAAAATGGGCTTTATAATATTAGTTCACTTTTTCTATCAAGCACAAGGCCCTGAGTGTAAACACTGGTGTCACCACCAAAGTAAAAGAATGATAAGTTTTTAAAATCAAAAATAGATGGGTATCTCCAAGTAAATGATAAGTGCATAATGTAATAGTAGACATCATAATTGTCCAGCTTATATTTGGTGTATAGATGTATGAAGCACTCTTCAGGCCATATTCCACGTGATTTTTCCTAACTCTGACTAACATCTTTTCTGTACTTAAAATGAAGTGCTCTAAAAAAAAATTAATAAAACTTGTTAATCATAGATCTTTGTTCATAACTACTAAACAGCAAATATAGTAATTCAAAATATTTGATAAATATTTTTAAATTACTTGATTATAAAAGCAAAACATTAAATATTAATAAGATGAAAACAGAAAGGAAGATCTGACTCTTTTTTTTTTCTTACCACTCATGGGACTTGAAATCTGGGCCTGGGCATTGTCCCTGAGTAATTCAGCTCAAGGCTACTGCCCTAACCCTTGAGCCACAGTACCACTCTGGTTTTCTGGTAGTTAACTAAGATAAGAGTCTCATGGACTTTAGTGCCTGGGTGCCTGGGCTGGCTTTGAACCGTGATCCTCAGATCTCACCCTCCTGAGTAGCAAGGGTTAGAGGTGTGAGCCATCATGACCAGCAGATATCTCTTTCATAATCAGATTTCTATCTTATTCTAAGAATTCTTTCTAATCTATGAAAACTCAACAGCTGATACTTAACATCTCACATTCAACAAACTCAAACCAATATTTTATTGTTTATTGTATGGGTCAAGCAATTTCTAGGCCAAAGCCAAGTCACAGAAAACATTTATTATGTGAAAAACATATCCTTTACTTTCCCTACTCCTTAAAAGTAATTTAAGAGTTTCTTTGGATAATATGGTAGTCCTTTTATTGGCTGTCATATAATAGTACCCAGCTACATCTTTATCACTGTTGCTTCATCTCATGCATGATTGTCTATACTCACTTATCGATTTAACCATTTATCCATTTAATATTTCCATACATTTAAATAGAAAATGAAGACTTAGAGGGAAAAACAATCCATAGTTAGTTCTTTTTCAAACTAAAATCAATTCAAACTATGCAGACCAAGACATATGGGTAAAAAGAGAAAGAGAGGCAGACAGACATGAAAACATATAAGCATGCACACAATACATACGCACTCATTCGACAAAGAAGACAGAACTATTAGCATCTAAAATTTGTTAAGATCTATAGCACTAAACCTTATGTCAGAAATGTTCTACTTAAATTGGGCACAGTGGCTCATGCCTGTAATCCTAGCTACTGAGGATCCTAGCTGAGATCTGAGGATCAAGATTCAAAGCCAGCCTGGGCACAAAAGCATCTGAGACACTTATCTCCAATTAACCTCTAGAAAGTGGAAAGTGAGACTTGGCTCAAGGGTAGGGTGGTAGCCTTGACCTGTAGAGCTCAGTGACAATGCCCAGACTCAAAGGAACTTAGGCTCAATGGTTTCCCTCATTTGTCATAATCAGTAGAAACCTTGGGCTCTCCTAGCAGAGATTTGCAGTAGAGCAAAACCTTGATACAAAAGGCTATACAGTAGGACTCTGAATGAAAGGATCTCTAGGATATAGAAACATAAGCCATATAATGAATGATTGTTGTTCTTAAGGTACTATGTTATCTCTCATCTCTTTTGCTGTCCTTTGGTTATCTCATATTGTTACAGTATCTCACTTTGTTACCTGATATATCAGGTATATTTGTATTTGGTTATTTGAAATTGGATAGGGAATGGGGTAAAACAAGATGAGGGGTGGGGGTGGGGAGGAGGGAAATGGGGACCAAGACATGTGAAAGGGTATCTATGTATGGGAATTAATGCACCATCTATCTGGCAAATATCATGTAACCCTTCTATTAATTACAATAAAAAATACATGAAAAAAATAAAAATAAAAAAGAAGTAAAAAAATAAATGGTTAGAAATATAAGCATGAATGGAAGCAATCATATGTATGATGGCTGTTTAAATAAGAACCCTATATTTCTTCAAGACAAGCTTTTTAAACACATTCCTATATTCAGTTGTGAATTTCCTATTGTCATCATGCAAAGATATTCACCATTCACAATTAACAATACAACTTAACTGCCCAGAAGTCTGTCTTCTCACTCCTCCAAACATGGTGTTGTGTGAAAATTTTATGAACCTACAGAGCAGCTATTTCTCTTCCCCTCTAATCAAGAATATTATTTGAATGTTTCCTTTAAATGCAGGAAATAACTGATTAGTACGCATGTGTTCGCTTTGGCCAAGGTTTCTGGGTTGAGCTAGACAATTTCAGAAATGCTTTCAAAAAAGGTTGAGAAGCCAATAAACATATATGAAAATCAAAGGAAGAGAAGATTTTAGCGCAGCCTTGATCAACATCCTATTAGAAACTGTGGCAAACACGAAACAGATCTATTTTTAGATGTTAAGCATTATTTCTTAGCTATTTGCAGAACTAATGAGCTTAAAAGTTAATCTTCCAGTTTCATCAAAACGTTGGCATGCTTAACCTAATTCACAAAATGTTCTCAGTTCTGAAGCCGCCAACAGATTATTAGAGAACCTGTGAGTTTCCTCCTTGTGATATAGTATTCTCTTCCCCCAGTTTTGTTTATATACAGCGCAGATTCCAGTTGATAAATACAGCAAATGTTAAAACCAAATCAACCTCAGCTATTCATTGATCTGGAATACTAATCAAATATACTGTTCCATATGCTGACCAAATAGATGATTGCCTGAATAATCAGGGGTCCAAGTTGAGTAAAATCATAAAGAAATTACTCTCTCTAAACTGAACTCTAGAACCATTATGTCACATTTGGGAGGTCTATGAAGAAAGACTATTTGTAGTGTAATTGTAGAGTCAGGGGACAACAGGGAAAGGAAAATCTTTGACACCAATTTCATTTTATTCTCTCCTCTTGTCCTTCATTTGTCCCCAAGAGCCTTGTGTTAATTTACTGCAAGTCTTCTTAACCACAGATCAAGTTACATATAAACTTACCATCGCCCAACTTGTAATTTTTCTATATGTTTTAATGTTTCTATTTCTCCAACTTCTCTGAGGATTGGAATCATCTAGGCATCTTTTTGAATTTACTTGTTGGAGTGCTTTGGGCTTGAACTTCCTAAGGACCATAATTCAGCTGGCTGACAATATTTATATAACTAAGTCACAATCACATACAGCATCTAAGGTAACCTTGAGGCCATATTTGGGGTAGATGTCACATTTGTCTAGAGAGCATAAACAGTCACAATTGATGGACTGTATGATGCTGCTGTTAGTAAACACACATGAGCTTGGAAACAAAATGAGGCAGTCTGAGAGTTGATGGTGCAATGGGCCAGGAAAGTATACTGTTGTGCATCTACGTTATATGTGGTTGTTACCTTGTAGTCTTTACCCAAAGAGCCTATGAATAAACGATGCCTTTATTATTGCAATATCTGACATTTTTATTTGGTCTGTGGCCAGTCAGATTACCAAAATAACAATATCGAGGCTAAGGAATTACTGTCGAAATTAACTTTCTTGGTCATTCTTATAATCAAAATTGGGGGATACCAGAGCTCCAGTAAGTAAGTCAGAGAATTGGCAGCATTTTAAAAATAAAGCTAAAGAGCTATACATTGCTAAATTTGCATTTTTCTGCATCATGTTTGCATTTTAGCAAGATATTCAGTGGCAAATTGGCAGAAGTATGATGGTGACATGGACACTTTTAGACATGCATTTAATTGTTCATCAAACTCCCATTAAATACTTTATTGAGCTTTTGCAGTTGCTATATTAGGCAATAAAGATACAAAAATGAATAAGGTGCTACTGCTATCATAATAGAGCTTTAAAAAGAGGAAACAGAAAAACAGAAACAATGGTAAGCATCAAGTATAATATGATATTATGATCAATAGATATGTGCTTGATCTTCATCCTTAAGTCCCGAACAGACATCTTCCTCTTATAATATCCTGAATAATAAGCTGTGTCCGCATCTTTTGAAATAATATTCAGTGTTAATCCAAATTCCTACAATAGTTCAGGAATACTAAAGTAAACTAAGAGACTTTCCATATGTATTTCACACATACTTGAGATTCTGTGAATGAACTGGCTTTTGGAAGGTTCCTAAAGATGGGAGAATGGATGCTAGAGAGCATAAACAGGTGGTCAGCTTCACCACCTGACTCTAGGAAAGAGTGACTCACTGCTTATCAGTCAGTGAGCAATGATGTAAATAATCATGTATAAAGAAACGTCCATACAACTCAAAATAACTGAGTTCAGAGATCTTCTCTGTTGTGACTATGCACAAAAATTAAAACTATAGGAAGTCTATAAACTGCTTTTGCTAAAAACAAACAAAAACACTAACATCAGCTCCTCATCTTGGTCCACAGTTTAACTAAATCTGTAGAAAAGCCTGCTGCCTCCAGCACAATTTTGTGTCTGGCCTCATTGCTCTGAGTCTCTGTCTCTGTCTCTCTCTTCTGTCTGTCTCTTCTCCACCTCTGGTCCCCCCTGCACCTCTCTTGGATTCAAGGAAGAAAGACTTACTGTCCAGGTAAATATCTTGTGACAGCAGCCTCCAGCAAGTTGCTTATCATGACAAGTCCTCACTGGCTCAATCTTGAGATAAGGAGCAACTAGATCACACTTTGATCAAGATAGTTTCCTAATCATGAATGCCTCTCACCACTTGCATCATCTTTTTCTCTATTCGAATTAAACTTCTTCCTTTACCCAAAAGATAGACTGAAGTGTTTACTTTGCCTGTTTCCATGACATGCCTGTTTTGCATGGTAATAAAGCTTTCTCTGGGGCCAGGAATGTAGCCTAGTGGTAGACTGCTTGCTTAGTATGTACCAAGACCTGGGTTCAATTCCACAGACACAGAAAAAGCTGGAAGTGGTGCTGTGGCTCAAGAGCAGAGCACTAGCCTTGTGAAAGCTCAAGGACAGTTTCCAGGCCTTGAACTCAAGCTTCAGGACTGGCAAAAAAATCTTTCTCTGATCTTCATCATTTCTGGTCTTTATTTTGTACAATGAGTTGATTCTCTGGCCTACAATGCCAGTTTCAGGAAGGTGACAGATCCAGAGAAAATGCAGAAGCTGTATCATTTTTAATTCACTCAGGTGTATTCTTTATGATTGACTAGCAAGTGTAAGCACCAGTAAGTTTAAATACTGTCCTAAATTTTATAAACTATTCTAGCAAAATTATTCAACCCAAGGATAACACATTTATCTGGAGCCTGTCTCTACAAAGTTTGGGAAGAGTGAGACTTGCCTCCAAAGACTGGAATGGATCAGGATCATTAATTGCAAATCTTGTGTTAACTCCTGCAGTAAGTATCAAAGGTCAATTTTTAGAACATCACCAGCATTACCAGAAAATTATATAACTGCTTAGTGTGGAAACCACCCACTTCCTCTCTTATCATCCATTTAGGATCAGAATTATTATCTCATTCCTGTAATCCTACCTACTCTAGATGCTGTGATCATTATTTGAAGCTATCCTGAGAAAGTAAGTCCATGAGACTACTATCTTTAACTGTGGATAGTCAGAAGTGGAGGTGTGGTTCAAGTGGTAAAGTTACAGCCTTGGGTGAAAAAACTAAAGGAGAGTGTCTAGTCTTTGAGTTGAAGTCCCTGTACCAGCTCACATTAAAAAAAAAATGCTGCTAGGAACTATGGCTCACGCCTGTAATCCTAGCTAGTCAGGAGGCTGAGATCTCACGATCCAGGTTCAAAGTCAGCCCAGGCACTAAAGTCAGTGAAACTCTTCTTCTTTTTTTTTTTTTTTGACAGTTGTGGGCTTGAGCTCAGGGCCTGAGCACTGTCCTTGGACTTTCTCAAGGCTAGAGCTCTACCACTTGAGCCTCAGCACCACTTCCAGCTTTTTCTACATATGTGGTATTGAGGAATCGAACCCGGGTCTTCATGCATGCTAGGCAAGCACTTTAACCACTAGACCAAACTCCCGGCCCTCGGTGAGACTCTTATCTCCAATAAACCACTAGAAAGCCAGAAGTGGCACTGTGGTTCAAGTGACATGATGAAGAGCTCAGAAACAGTGCCCAGCCCAGATCACCAAAAAGAAAGAACAAAAAAAAAAAAAAAAAGAAGAAATGCTGTGAGAATGAATTTAGGAAAAACACAAATTTCCTTTTTATACAATAATAGAAATATAAGCAAAAGCCTTTGGGCATGAGCAAAAGACAGTGAGTAAAATTGTAATTCCTCTTTGGGGAGTTAGAGACATATTTTTTTATTGGAAAGGTGATATTTGAACTGTTCTAAAGATAAGTAGGTATTTACCAAGGATACAAAAAGATAATGTTATGCACAAATAGACAAATGATGTAACACTCAGCCTAGTCAAGGACTGTCTGTCACTGTAGGAAAACTATAGAGTGAGATCAGTGATACAGAGGACTGTGTCTGGAGGGCTCCTGGTAAAGAGATCCACATGCTCTGCTGCTGAGCTTTCAGCTTATTCTGAAGATAGCTGACTCTGTTAATAGCCATTTGGTTGCAAGAGATCTAAACCTCAAGTGAAATTTGTCTCAACCCAGTAATGGTATGAAACAGCTGCTAGGGGCAAATTAGGATCCCCAGAACTCATTCCATTTGGTGCAACCACTTTCCTTCTGGCAAGTTTTATCTCAGGCTATACCTGAGAAGCTGTCTGAGAACACATGTTACATACTTCTCTAGGTTCTAATCTCAAACAAACATCAACCCCCATTGCTCTTTCAAATAATCACAGATCTGCCGGGCGCGGTGGCTTATGCTTATAATCATACTACTCACAGGCTGAGATCTGAGGATCGTAGTTCAAAGCCAGCCCCAGCACTAAAGACCCTGAGACTCTTATTTCCAATTAACCACTAGAAAGCCAGAGTGGGGCAGTGGCTCATGGGGTAGGACGGTAGCCTTGAGCTAAAGAGCTCAGGGACAACGCCCAGGCAGAGTTCAACCCATAAAATAACAACAACAACAATAATAGTCACAGATCTGCAGCCTCTCTAAGTGCCTGCTTCACAGTAGCATCCTCTCTATTGTGCTATCTTGAGTGACAGTTCCATCTAGGAACAAGTTACTAAGTGGTATCTAGGAGAGAGGGAATGGGGACCAAGTAACCATTAATAAGTCCACACTAACCACATGCCCATCTTGATTGATTACCATAGCTTTGGAAATTTGATAACCTTATTGAAAAGAAAAAACAAAAAGAACAACCGAATGTTTGTTGGAAACCAATAAAATATATTCCAAAACAATTCTTTTAGCAGGATGAAGATGTGGGATAGTAAGAGCTCAAGAGAAGAAATAAATGTTATGTAAAATTAATTAAATTGATAATTAGTTAAATTAATAAAATTGAATGGGACTCTGAATGGTTGGGTGTGGAAGAAGGGAGAGATGGGTTGGTGCTAACCACATCTACAACTGGCAGTGATGCTAGAGATACTTTTTTAGGATGTAACTCACAATTTCTCTAGTTAGTGTGTGTGCTCCTAAAATCTTAATAAGTAGATGCCAAGTCCCTCTGAAGTAATTAAAACTTCTAAGGCACTTGTACTAATATACCTCCTCACATAAACACATAGGCATATACTTCCTTAGATTCTAATCTATGTATTGCTAATTAATTCAATGTTAGATAAAATTGTGATTTCATGATACTGTTACTATCTTTACAGCTGAGTTTCACATTCCAAATTTTATAAAAAGATATTGTTTTATTATCTAAAATAAAACCAACTCTAAATACAAAATGTTTCTTCTATTTGATTTTGACTGTTAAAAATATCTTTAATTATATTTAAGAGAAGTTCTAACAAAACAAATATTAACAAATTGGGACTGTCAAAAAAGGTAATTCAAAAGCATTTTCTGCTTATTATATTTAAGGATAGAAAGTAAAAAAAGTACATTTTAGGTGCTATTATCAATCTATTCATTAGAAATAAGAACTTTTTTAATTTTGCATACTCCATTAGTCTTTCAACTTGTTGCTTGCTATTAAAGAAGATAGAATGTTTTATATACAATATGCAAGCAATTTAAATTACCTAAATGAATCCCTTTAAATAGCTGTCATCTGTCTCTGAAAATTCCCTGTCAGAGCAATTCCAGATCCTATTTAACTACACAATTCAGCATTTCACTGACAGACCACTTTGGTGATTATCTACACACTTAAAATTTATTATTTCTAGACTTCATTCAAAGAGTGTAAACAACAACAGTCAGGTTGGGAGCTATTTATTTTATAAAAGAAATTCTCTTGTGAGAACTATCTGTTTAAGATGCATTTTGTTTAAATATGTGAACACATACAGGAAGTTGGTTTTCATGCTAAACGTAAGATCCAGGGCCTTCAAAAGTTAAATGTCAAGGAATGGACTGGCTGGGATACAGGAAGATTGAAGAAATTTGCACAGGATATTGTCATTGGGTGCTCTAATGAGATGGAAATCCTGGTCCATGCAGGGGACATTCAGTCAGAAAGCACCAAGATGGAACTGTGAGTGGCATAAACAGAGTTATTGATTATCTTGTAAACAAGCTTTTTCTCCATGCTGTGAAAGCTTAGGGAATGAATTTGGGGGCAGCTTTGGGCTTTGATTAAGAATGTCACATACTTTCTCATTACAAAATAATGACAAGTGCCTTGACCATGGTTTTTTCAGTCTTGGAGTCCTACTTCCCTTGTGTGATTTCCAAGGGTGATTTCTAAACCTGATTTCCAAGGGTGACAGCTCAATATGTTTATTAACTAAGAAAGCACAGGATCCCACCAATCAGAGGTAGGACTAATTAGAGATAAATGCAGATACAACTCTCCATATCTCTGCAGCTTTCTATCGTCCCTCTTTTCCCTGTGAGGTTGATGGAGCAAGTAAATAAAATAGTTGTGAAAGCTGTAACAGCACAATATCAACAGGGCTCAAAATCTGTAACTTTTCCTTTGCCTCTCCTCATTGCACAAGACTTAATATTTTAAGTACTTGTTGTTCTCAATTGAGTCATTTACAAGAAAGTGCTAATAAACCATGAAGACCTGAAATGTGCCACCTCGCTGGGAAAACTATAGACCAAATAATTTGATACCTATAAGAAACCACAGAGTTGTTCAAATCTGTCATTAATTGTTCTTTCTGCCTATGACTAGTCTCCTAAAATTCCTGTAAAGTACAGGTTATTCTTAAATCTGTGTTTCCAGTCATGTCTAATTACAATTAAATTGTTTCTCTATTTTTGTTTTATTCAACATATATTACATATACATACATAATACATACATACATAGATGATTTGCTAGGGTAGGTCTTCTCATGTATTATGCAGTACTGAGCAAGAGAGGCCCCAACAAGAGCCTGTCCAAAACCTTTTCTTTCACAGATATTTTACTTTCCTAACTTAGTGACGAGTACCAGCAAGTAATCAGTTAGACAACAGCAACTGATATTCTTATTGACTCCAACTCTCTTTCCAATACCCAACATGAAATCTTTCTTATCACTCATGAATGTTGTTTCTCCAAAATAGGATGTTCCTTAACAAATACTGTGGAGTATCATCTTGATAAAAGAAAAACCAATTCATCTCCATACCCCTTTTAATATTTTTCATTAAAACAGTTTTTACAGTCTTAGTACTGTATTTTATATGTGCAGGTAAATAAAATATATTTGAATCATAGTTGTGAGGTAGATGAGAAGAAATGTTTTTTTCTCACTTCTTTCAGTAAACTGAAAACAGTATCATTCTGACCCTCTGCAGCACCCCATGGTATTTGTCATGATTATTTTGATCTTGATTCCCCTTGAAATTTGTTCTGTAGCCTTTGTGGCCTCTGACCTCCCATTTTCCCATTGAAAATGTGTGTTTCACTCCTGCTAAGAAACAACCCACATGTTTTGTCTTTTGAAGCTGAAGTCTCAGCCTAAATTTTCCTTTGCTTTTATGGTTTATATGCTATCAGCAAGAGGCAAGGTTCAGCAAGTGAAATTGTTCTTTAGGTGGTGTTACATTCTTTTTAGAGTTTGCATCACATTTGAAATTGCAGGCTGAAATACCCTGGGTCAAATACATAGTAGCAACTGCTGGTCTTTGAAAAGCCCTTTTTTCCTCCCACTTTACTAAAAGAAATTCACAGCCCCACTGTTCTATCACAGTTATAGGCTTCCTCTACATAACTCATATTTCAAATTTCTTTTTATCTATAGCTACAGTTTCACATATCAAAGAAGGATCAGGCATGTCAAAAGAAATACATAAATATCCAAATACTAAGATTGTCATTACAAGGTAAGGAATAGGTTTAACAGCTCACATAAGCACTGTGAGAGCAGCTGTTCTTTTCAAACAAAAAGGTGGTGGCTCAGACTTGTAATCTTAGCTACACAGGAGGCTGAGATCTGAGGATCATGATTCAAAGCCAACCAGGACAGAAAAATCCCCATGAGATCCTTGTTTCCCTCCAATTAACCACTCAAAAATGGAAGTGGCACTGTAGCTCAACACCAAGGAAGGGAGGGAGAGAACGAGGGGGGGGGGAAGAGGGAGGGAAAAAGAAAGGAAGAAGGGAGAAGGGAAAAGAGAGGAAAGGAAAGCTCAGCAACTTTATTTCCAGCAAGTTTATCCTTCACAATACTAAAATTAAAATTTATTTTCAATTTTCTTCTTGGCATAGGCCTTCAGTTGGTGGGAGAACTTTGGAAAGGAGTCCATATGTGCAGGCACTGCATAAGAAAGAACAGGAAGGCACAGTTGTGCTACTGCATGAGGCTTGCCTTCTTCTTCATTCAATGAATATAACTCATATTACAAAAATATATCATTGACTGGGGCTATAATTGTGGTGAATCACAGACAAAGTATTTGTCCTCAAAGAACTTAAGTTCTTGGGGAAGAGGGAGGGATAACTAAATGATATCTCAAATATCCAATTTCACAATGGAAGAGTTCTAGGAAGAGGTGAAGTATATTGAGGAACACTATAAGCCATGTCATGCTCTTTGAGTTTCTTCTACTTAATTTAATTGTTCCATTCTTTAAAATAGTCCAAGAGGGCTAAGTACATCTAGATTGTTACTACCACACCAAGGATAGCATGACTTCCTGTGCTGAAAATCCTCATAGAAACCACTATCTTCTTTTTTTCCAATTAATTCTATTTTGCTGTCAGGCTGATATACAGAGTGGTTACAGTTACATATGTAAGGCAGTGAGTACATTTCTTCTAGAACATTATTACCCCCTCCCATGTTTTTTTTTTCTAGTTTGGCTCCCCAAACCTTCACCCCCTCCCCACCAAGCTGTAAAGTTCATTTCTAACATATTCTCGTATCTCATTATCTTAGTACAATATCTGTGTCTATTTTTAAGTCCATAGAGCAACCAAAATGGTTTTTCTGAAATAGAATACAGACATGCTGCACACTCAATGCACTGCAATGATTAGAGTAAAAACCAAATACCCGCTGCAGACATACCCTCCAACATATCATATTTGAACCATTGAATGATCTGGTCTTTCCAGATTACATCATGTTTTTCATCCCCTATAAATCTTGCCTTCATTCACTCCATTTCAGACTCTTGTTCTCTTACTGTTACTTAGCTCTTGTCACTGATCTTCTGCCCGAAATGCTCTTTCTACAATGTTCTCATAGGTCCATTCATTCATCTCTAATGGTATCTCACATAACTTCCTTTTTTTCTAACATAATCACATTTCTATTCAAACTTCTCTGTTGATTCCTTTTCTAACTTCATAATACAGGTAGTAACTCTAGGAGGGCAAATAAGAAGCTCCGGCTTGGTGAGCTTGTAATAACCACGGCTCACCATTCCCTCTGCTCTACCTTTTGTTGCAACTTGATTCTCTTCCTGAAATAATTTTCTCCTACAGACTTAGAGACATTCTCCTAGGTTGTAATTACAGTGCATGAATTCAAGGCAGTGTATTAATAGGGATTCGGTGAGTCTGCCTCCTTTTACCCATGGTTGAACCATGTAATAAAATAACCTAGGCAGAAGACAATAAGAGGAAAGAATTGTCCTTGTTTGGATCCTCTTCTGATTTATTGCAGTCACTGCTGCGCCTCTGCCACAATTCGCAGCTATATTCTATCATCTGAAGTTATGCTCCAGGATTTCCTAAGGCCATTTAAAAATATAAAACTCTTTTTCTTTCTGAATGATTTAACTTCATGGGAATCTTGCTGTGATCAGCTTTTTGCACATATCCAGCCCAATGGAGTTGAAGGGCAGCCAGGCTAGCTGCTTTGCTGGTAGACACACTCATCCAGGGTTCAACCATTGCTCTTCCATTGAATGATGCATAGCAACTGTGGTGTAGTGCATCTAAAAGCCTCTGTGAAGTATTTAACTAAGGTGTGTGGATAAATGAGCTGGTAAAAATAATCATGGGAAAAATACAATTTTCTACGTTAGGTTCATTCTCCCACTCAAAGCCATGATAATGATTAAGCTAAACGCAGCTACGTTCATGGTTCTGTTTATTTCACCCATTTGGTTGCCTACAACGTATTTATTTATCGTCTGTTTCTACTTCTGCAGTGATTATAAGAATATAAAAAAGATGAATGAAGCACACCACCTGGCATATAGAGGTACTCAACTGTATCTTTAAATTCATAAGCAAATTGATGACAGGTAAACACAGTATCCATCTACAAGGACATTATATTTAGCAAGAAAGATGGAAAGGCAAATAAGGTATAAGAATACTGCCATTAAAGAAGCTACAAAATATACTGAGAACATAGTCTGGAATATAATAGGCAACAAATATTTGCAGAATAAGTAAATATGAATGAATACAAAATAAGATGGTACTATGTGTTAGGAGTTTATAGAAAATGAAGATTGCCTTGTCAGAATAAACAAAGAAAGGAAGCCTGAGCTGTTCTCTGTGGTGGCTCTGCCATTTTATTAGCTATGTGCCATAGGAAGACCAGGAAAAACTAGCTTGCTGACCAGAGGAAAAACTGATGTTAAGTAACTCCTGTTACAAAGCTACATAGGAAAAAATGAAAATATGGGGTTAGTTGTCATATTTTAAAAGTATGTAGAAAACCTGCATTTCTTTTTTTCTATGATCTTTCCCTTGGCCTGTCATTGTGTTTGATATTTTCCAGTTAATGTTCTAAAAAATTTAAAATTCAAGACGAATTGTACTATTCCTCTTTATTTTATGTAATAGTGAATTTTTTTTTGCAAGTCTTGGGGCTTGAACTCAGAGCCAGGGTTGCTGTTGCTGAGCATCCTTTGCTAAGGCTAATACTCTACCACTTGAACCACGGTATCATTTCTGGCTTTTTCTGAGTGGTTTATTGGCCCTCCCCCCAAAAACATCTCAAGGATTTTCCTTCACTGGACTGGCTTCGAACTGCAAACCTCAGAACTCAGCCTCCCATGTAGCTAGGATTACAAACTTGACCCACCAGCACAGACACCTCATAATAACAATATTTAATGCCAATGAGAGCATATAACTCACATGAGAATTAAGAACTAGGCCACTTATATTTTTATATATGTTTTTCTCCTACCAATACAATGAAAATCCTGAAACCACAAATTCAATGGTTTTTATTCCATTTGTTGATAGGCACACATCAGGCCAATATAATCTGGAACTAGGTTCAAGAAAGAGAAACATAACTCAGAGAGGAATGGAACTCCGAGGTTAGGCTATCTCTGCCAAAGTGGTTGACAAATACAGGAAAAGTTATATAATCAAAATTGCACATGCGTATTTTCTTCCTCTCTGCCTTCTCAGTTCCCTCAAACTTCAAACATAAAATTATTAGGAATTTTTGAACTAATATAACATGCCATTCAACTTATTACTAAGCTGACTTCTATTCAAGCACAAGGCCAGATCCTGGTTCTATGGCATTCTGATGTGGCTTCCAGAAGTTTTATAGACTCCTTCTAAGGTTGGCCTGAGTCTGATGGAGTAAATGTAACTGAAGTATGTTCAAAGGGTGTACGTTCAAAGGGCTTCCTTTGTCCTGGTAACTCAAAGGGCAGGAATCATTCCAATTCCAGAGAATGGGGAAAAGGACACATGACTCAGTTTAGGGCACATAGTTGACCAGGTTGCCTGCCACCAGCTTACTAGTTATGTGATCTTGGAAATTTGTATTTTCTGTACCTGTCTCCTCATCTTCCAAAGGTGAAAAATAAATAACAGCAATTCATTCAAGGAGTTGAATGTTTTTGGGGGAGGGAGATGCCAATACTAGAGTTTGAACTCAGGGCCCTGGACACTTGTCCCTGTGCTGTCCTCGCCCTAGTACTTGAGCCAAGACTCCACTTTCAAGTTACTGCTAATTAATTGGCCATGAGTCTCATAGACATTCATGCCCTAGCAGACTTCGAATGACAATCCCCAGAACTTAGCCACCTGAGTAGCTAGAATTAGAGGCAAGAAGCCAGACTCTGGTGGCTCATGCCTGCAATCCTAGCTACTCAGGAAGCTGAGATCCAAAGATCACAGTTCAAAGTCAGCCCAGCACTAATGTCTGTGAGACTATAATCTCTAATTAACCAGCAAACTGAAAATGGTGCTGTGGCTCAAAGAGTGTTAGCCTTGAGCTGAAGAGCTCAGTGACTGTGCCTAGGCCCAGAGGTCAAGTCCCATGACTTGAGCCACCAGTGACCAGGGAGCTGTTGAACTTTAATTGGTACAGAGTACATGTTAGCTGTGATTATATAGCTTCTAAACTCCACTCAGACATTAACTGATCATGCAACACACATCAGTTAAGAGGCACTGTAAGATGAGGATTAGGGAGACAATTGAATGGTTGAATACAGAAAATAACTATGGCAAGGAAGAAGTCTTAAGATCTCTAGGATATAGAAACGTAAGCCATATAATGAATGATTGTTGTTCTTAAGGTACTATGTTATCTCTCATCTCTTTTGCTGTCCCTTGGTTATCTCATATTGTTACAGTATCTTACTTTGTTACCTGATATATCGGATATATTCGTATTTGGTTATTTGAAATTGGATAGGGAAGGGGGGAAAACAAGATGAGGGGTGGGGGTTGGGGGGAGGGAAATGGGGACCAAGACATGTGAAAGGGTATCAATGTATGGGAATTAATGCACCATCTATCTGGCAAATATCATGTAACCCTTCTATTAATTACAATAAAAAATATATGAAAAAAAGAGAACATAGAAGTCACAGCCATTCCCCTTCTCAAAATGCCATTGCAAATGCACTATTCATTAAAGCTAGAGAATAAAGAATCTCATCCATTAAGAAAAGGAGCATTTCCCAGCACCATGGTTAAGAGCAGCACACTGGTTGGGTTACATGAAATTTGTAGAAAAGTCATTTCTTTTTTTTTTATTGTAATTAGTAAAAGGGTTACATGATATTTGCCAGATAGAAGGTGCATTAATTCACATACATTGATACCCTTTCACATGTCTTGGTACCCGTTTCCCTCCCCCCCCACACCCCCCACCCGTCTTGGTTTTCCCCCCTTCCCTATCAAATTTCAAATATCCAAATACAAATAAATTCAATATATCAGATAACAAAGTGAGATACTATACCAATATGAGATAACCAAGGGATAGCAAAGGAGATGAGAGAACATAGTACATTAAGGACAACAATCATTCATTATATGGCTTTTGTTTCACTATCCTGGAGGTCCTTTCAATTAGCTTCACATTATATGTCCTTATGTATCAAGATTTTGCTCTATTGCAAATCTCTGCTAGTAGAGCCCAAGGTTTCTACTGATTATGACGAATGAGGGAAACCATTGAGCCTAAGTTCCTTTGAGTCTGGCTTACTTCACTTAATATGATTTTTTCTAAGTCTTTCCATTTCCTAACAAATGGGGCAATGCCATTCTTTCTGACAGCGGCATAGAATTCCATTGTGTACAAATACCACAACTTGTTGATCCACTCATCAACTGAGGGACATCTAGGTTGGTTCCATATCTTTGCTATGGTGAATAGTGCTGCAATGAACATTTTTGTGCTAGTGGGTTTAGTATGTCCTTGTTTCTGGATGGTTGGGAAAATGCCAAGTAGTGGAATTGCTGGGTCATAGGGGAGTTCTATGTTTAGCCTTTTGAGGCACTGCCACACTGCTTTCCATAGTGGTTGAACGAGTTTGCACTCCCACCAACAGTGTAGTAGTGATCCCTCCTGGCCACATCCCCTACAGCATCTGTTGTCATTCGTTAGAAAAGTCATTTCTAAGTCTGAAAAGTAGACCTCTTTCTTTCTCTTTCTCCTTCCCAAGGTCAAGGATTATAAATTATGTACTTTTGTATTCCTACTGCACCCACAACAAAATTGTCCCAAAGGGCCCACAAAACTATTTTACAATCAGATATTGACTTGAGTCTTGGTGACAGACTTCAATAAATATTTCAGGGAGGTTTCAGTTATGATAGATGAAGACTCACTGCCTTATAAATGTTAATAGCCCATCTGTGCTAATTAATCCATTTGCCAAAGGCACATTTATTTGTAAGTTCACCAATTCTCTGTCCAAAAGTTCAAGAAAACTTCTAAGACACTTCTTAAGCAGGATTCTAATTCAGAAGAGTAGAATAAAACCATTCATAATCTTAATGGAAATTAACAATTATCTTCAGGACAGGTGTGATAGCACATGTTTATAATCATTACTACATGAGCTGTGGATATGAGAAGGTATGAATCCACGCTTGGACTAAGAAAATGTATAAAACTCCAGGCTCAGTGGCCTATAATCCTGGCTACTCAGGAGGCTGAGATCTGAGGATCAAGGTTCAAAGCCAGCCTGGGCACAAAAGGACCTGAGATTCTTATCTCCAATTAATCTCTAGAAAATGGGAAGTGGGGCCTGACTTAAGGGTAGAGTGGTAGCCTTGAGCTGAAGAGCTCAGGGACAGCACCTAGACCAAGTTCAAGCCCTGTGACCCCCCCCCCCAAAAAAAAATGTATGACAAGCTAAGAAGCAAGAGAACTGGGAATGTAGTTGCAGTAGTAATATACTTTCCTGACAAACTCAAGTTTCAACCTCCAATAAAACACAACACACACACACACACACACTTGCTCAGTCACATTTTAAATTTTGAACAGCAGTAGAGCTCCTTTTTTCAGGAGCTCCTTTAGTAGCATTCTAATACAATTAGAACAAACCCAAAAGTTATGTCATATTACGTTAGAGACATATTTCTAGTTGTGAAAACTTCTGTATTCTGTTATAACCATACACACTCTCCCTCTTTTACTTTCACTCTTTTAAAAGATCTGTTCTAGGGCCAGGAACTTGGCCTAGTGGTTAAAGTGCTTGCCTAGCAAGCACGAAGACCCGGGTTCGGTTCCTTGGTACCACATATATAGAAAAAGCTGGAAGTGGTGCTGAGGCTCAAGTGTTAGAGTTCTAGCCTTGAGAAAGTCCAAGGATAGTGCTCAGGCCCTGAGCTCAAGCCCAGGACTGGCAAAAAAAAAAAAAAAAGATCTGTTCTACTAAGCATGCCTCCTTTTGCTTCCTGGGAGAAATTATCAAGCTCCTACCTTGTGTATAATGCCCGTTTGACCCAGAATCCTCAGGTCCCAGGCTGGCATATAGATGAATTCCTCCTCAGTGAAGTCTCAAGTGAAATATTCTCTTCTCAGGACACCTCATCTTCTCAGGACCCCTCATCTGACCAATCAAAATGTCCCTCATCCAGTTCATTTTTATCCTATATATGTACAATTTATCCCCTTGCCCAATCACTCTTTTGTGTTTGTTTCCTCTGTTTTTAATTTTCAGAACACCTTTTCTTCTTTTTACTACTTAAGTTCCTATTTCACATTCCTATAGGTCTTGTCCTAGAAAGTAATAGAAAATATTTCTGTTTGTTACTATAACTTCACCACCCACAGCTACTACTAGCACCTAACCAGTATTTTCATACTGGACTAAATAAGCAATTGGATGCATAAAGATATTGCCTTTATAAATTGGAGATTTTTTATTTTTACCATTGAAGGCACCTTTCAGCATGTATCCACTTGATATTCTAATTGATTTCTGTCAAAAAGAGTTAATATTTGATCTGGTCTTGGAAGGCTTTTTAGTTTTATCTTATTTAAGCAGCAAAAAGTGAACCTTTTGTTTCCTAAAGTGCACACCAAGAAAAATAATCCACCAGTTGCTGTAAAAAATCATAGCCACACATGTTGCTTTAACTAAGAAATATTAGAAAATATGGCTATGAGCAAATAAATCTAGTGGGAAGAAATTGTTCATTCGTATCCTCATCCCATAAGGTCATCATGATCTATTTAGCTTTATGAAGAGTCCCTAGAGGCCTACATTCTCTCTAGTCAAATTAAAACTCTCAAATCCAAGTTTTAATACTTACTTTATACATAGTTTTTGCTAGAGTGGAAATTTTTTTTTATTTGACTTTTTAGGGATCTAGCTCTTCTACGAAATTGAGAAACCCATTGGAACAAGGATCATGTCCATTGTTGGTCTACTGTCAGTTGACTGTGTCAATTACACAGTCAAATCCAAACACTTCAAAGAACTTAACATATCTAAAACTAAGAAGCTGTTCAGTTCACTTCTAGCCTCAATATGTAATACTAGATGTCAACATCCCCAGCTTCAATTCATTGTACCTTTAAAAAAAGTGATGTGTAAAATTTGGCCTAAGTTTTAATTCTACATTTTATATACATAGGCCATAATTAAGATAGCTCATTGATTTTGAGATAATTTTTCTTAATTCAAAAAGGAAAACTTTTTGGTGCACTATATTTTTCCATATATTTTAATTGTAATTAATAGAAGGGTTACATTATATTCACCAGATAGAAGGTACATTACTTCACAAACATTGATACCCTTTCTCATGTCTTGGTCCCCATTTCCCTACCCCCACCATCAACCTTCATCTTGTTTTCCCCCTTTCCCTATTCAATTTCAAATAACCAAATACACACACACACACACACACACACACACACACACACATATATATATATATATATATACAATATATCAGATAACAAAGTGAAATACTGTAACCAAGGGACAGCAAAAGAGATGAGAGATAACATAGTACATTAAGGACAACAATCACTCATTCTATGCCTTCGGTTTCTATATCCTGGAGGTCCTTACATTTAGCCTCATACTATATGGCCTTATGTATCTAGGTTTTGCTCTATTGTAAATCTCTGCTAGTAGAGCCCAAGGTTTCTACTGATTATGACAAATGAGGGAAACCTTTGAGACTATGTTCCTTTGAGTCTGGCTTACTTCACTTAATATGATTTTATCCTAAGTCCATTTCCTTACAAATGGGGAGATGTCATTCTTTCTGACAACAGCATAGAATTCCATTGTGTACAAAAACCACATCTTGTTGATCCACTCATCAACTGAGGGACATCTGGGTTGGTTCTATATCTTTGCTATGGTAAATACTGCTGCAGTGAACATCCTTGTGCTCGTGGCTTTAGTATGTCCTTGTTTCTGGATGATTGGGTAAATGCCAAGTAGTAGAATTGCTGGGTCATAGGGGAGTTCTATGTTTAGCCTTTTGAGGAACTGCCATACTGCTTTCCATAGTGGTTGAACGAGTTTGCACTCCCACCAACAGTGTGGTAGTGCTCCCTGTTGGCCACATCCCCTCCAGCATCTGTTGTTATTGGATTTCTTGATCCTGGCCACTGTAATTGGAGTGAGGTGGAATCTCAGAGTTGTTTTGATTCGTATTTCTTTTATGGCCAGAGATGTCGAGCATTTCTTCATATGTCCATAGACCATTTTTATTTCTTCTTCAGAGAAGACTCTCCTTAAGTCTTTGGCCCATCTTTTAATGGATGATTGTTTCTTTGGTGATTAGTTCTGGAGTGATTCAATTTTTTGAGCTGTTGATATATTTTAGATATGAGGCCTTTGTTCATTGTATGGTTAGTGAAGATCTTCTCCCACTCTGTAGGCTTTCTAGTTAATTTGCTAGCTATGTCCTTTGCCATACAAAAGCTCTGCAGTTGAATGCAGTCCCATTTATCCAGCCTTTCTCTGATTTGTTGTATTTCTTGGTCCTTATTAATAAAGTTTTGACCTGTGCCAAGGAGACCTAGTGTATCTCCTATTCCTTCTTGTAAAGTTTTCAGTATATCTGCTTTTACCTCGAGGTCTTTGATCCATTTGTAGTTAATCCTGGTGCAGGCTGACAAAGAAGGATCCAACTTTAGTTGTCTGCAGGTGCTTAACCCGTTCTGTCCGTACCACTTGTTGAAGAGGCTCTCTTTCTTTCATTCTATTTTTTTGGTTCCCTTATCAAAGATTCGGTGGCCATAGGTCTGTGGGTTAATATCTGGGTTCTCAGTTCTTTTTTCGTATATTTTTATTGTAATTAATAGAATGGTTACATTATATTCACCAGATAGAGAGTGCATTATTTTACATACATTGATACCCTTTCTCATGTCTTGGTCCCCATTTCCCTCCTGCGACTTCCACCCCTCATCTTATTTCCTCCCCTTCCTTTCCAATTTAAATAACCAAATATGCATATATTTACAATAGAACAAAACCTAGATACATAAGGCCATGTAGTATGACACTAAATGAAAGGACCTTCAAGATATAGAAACAAAAGCCATATAACAAGTGATTATTGTCCTTAATGTACTATGTTATCTCTCATCTCTTTTGCTGTCCCTTGGTTATCTCATATTGCTATAGTATTTCACCTTGCTATCTGATATACTGGGTCCTCAGTTCTAAGGAAAACATTTTTATGAGACATAAGAATAACATGAAGCTGGGTGCGGTGGCTCACGCCTGTAATCCTAGCTATTCAGGAGGCTGAAATCTGAGCATCGTGGTTCAAAGCCAACCCAGGCCCTAAAATCCATGAGATTCTTATCTCCAATTAACCACTAAAAAACTAGAAGTGGTGCTGAGGCTCAAGGGGTAGGGCAGTTGCCTTGAGCTGAAGACCTCAAGGACAATGCCCAGGCCCAGAGTCCAAGCCCCAGGATCACCACTATCACCACCACCAACAACAACAAAAGAATAACATGAAACACAAAGACACAGAGTCCTAAGTTATGAATCTAGGCATTAAAAGAAAAAAGAAAAAAAAAATGTCTTTCTTCCTAGAAAACACAACCACACAGTATAGTTGTAATAGGGTTGAAGGATGATGACAGAATTCAGAAAAATCTTAAAATATCTGCTTCCTGTCCCTACCCAGTAAAATGTCAGTGATTAATGAGAAATAAAAGAATAGTCCTTCTTCTCTTGAAAATTGGAAAATAGTGGCTTTCAAATCTTCTCCATCTGCCCAACCTCCACTTTATATTGCTCACACAGGCTCATTCAGGAAGAGGCACTTGGTATCCTTTGGAATTCACTGTTTTCTTATGAAGCCACATTTTCTCTCTCTCTAAGCTACTATCCTTATACAGGTGCTTTACTACAATTCACTTAAAAATGGTAGAACTGTCCTTATTGTCCTTCAACTAATTTAAGCTGACTTTTCTTGAAAATAAGCTACAGTGTGAAATAGATTACACAAGCACTAATGCTCATCTTGGATCATGGGGTCTTAGTCCATTTGATATCATGTCTAGAAATAAAGTCAATATTCCTTTTTAGCTTCCAGAAAAAAATAAAAAAATAAGATTGGGAGAACAGGGAGATATGAAAGGTAGAAAGAAAGAGGGAAGGAGGGAAGAAGGAAAAGAGGGGGAAGGGAAGAAGGTCCATACACTTCAGGAAAATGCTAGAATGACTGCTATTATTTCATTTACTGTGGATAAATTTCAGCAAGAACAAAAATGTAATGCTCGGAGAGAAAATTACCATGTTGTATTTTGTAGCACATAGTGATCCCAAGGTGTGTCTGGCCTTTTGTGTTCTTTCTCTTCTTCAATCCTTACTTCTGTGTTTTCAGTGCCCAACTCAAATCCAAAAAACAAACAAACAAAAACAAACAACAACAACAAAGAACCTGTGCAAGTGCGAATCCACAAACACACCTTCCTGTTTTTCATTTTCCTAGTAAATCAACAAACCTGAACAGGTGAGAGAGCCAGGGAATTGCTCTGTGCTACCACTGCCCTCAATTAACATCTCCCTGGGCAGGACACACTGACTGAAATCTCCTTTGTCTCTAGGTGACATCTTAAGGAAACAAAGCATAAATTGGTGAAAGGGAGAGAAATCTATTAGATTAGGCTTGTTAGGATCACATCTGAGTGGCCATCTTTGTTTTCCTCCTATTCAACTCTTTTGAAAGCTGCATGTGGGGCTTTAAAAATAGCTCCCCTTTCTTTTTAAGTAGTGAGGTAAGCTGGAAATTCAATATTCTATGAAGCTTACTAGAGCTCAAACTCTGTATTCTAGTTAAGAACTGAAGATTGTTCATGTTTTGAAGGATTAAAAATAATACCAACGGCGGAGAACATGGCTTAGTGGTAGAGTTCATGAGGCAGCATGCATGAAGCCCTAGGTTCAATTCCTTGGTATCACATAAACAAAACAAGTGACATAATATCAACCTTTTAGGCTCTGAAATAACTCTGAAGTTCTACATGATAAATTTACCAAATGTGGGTATGTACACATGTATACACACACACACACACACACACACACACACACACACACACACTCCCTTCAGATTTACCCCAAATACTAGACTTCTGAAAAGTAGCCCTATGATATATAAAAAGTATTTTTATTTAGCAAGAAATGGTAAAAATCTCAACATTTCAGGTGAGTTTCTCCATAACTTTCTCACTCTCTTTTAGGAGAAATAGCATTCCCTTAGACTCATACCCAGAGAAAGGTATTTTACAATTTCAAAGCTTAAAACGAGAGCTGCAGCATAGAGATATATCATCTGATAAAAAGTAATGCTGACCAGGAAGCTTTTAAATTATTTTTGAAATCTTTTATCAAGCTATTTTCTATTATAGAATATGGTGAGTTTTTAAATTGGATTTCCTTCTAGCTGCAAAAATGAGCTTGTTCATCCACATTTCCTTTGACGGAGTCCCTGGATTATTAAAGTCCTACCATAGAAAAGACGAAAAAATCCAAAGCCTAGTTCTCAGGGAAGGTGGGTGTCTACAAACCTACAGAGAGATTAGAAGTCTGTGTTTGTTAATTCAACTGATATTTTTGAGCCCACTAGGTCATGTGACTATAACAGCAACAGACAAAAACTTTACCAACCAGTGGACAGAAATAGATAACAGACAATAAGCAGCTCAAATAAATAACATACTATGTCAGTACTATGGAGAAAAACAAGGTAAGATAAAGAGGAAAGAATGAGTGAAGAGATAATTAAAACTTTTAAAGCACTGTCAGCCTTAATAGACAAGGTGACATTTGAGAAACAAAGATTGAGACAAGCAGGACTGCTGCTCAAGAGACTGAAATCTGAGGATCACAGTTTGAAATTAGCCCCAGCAGGAAAGTCAAGACTATTATCTCTAGTTAATATCAAAATGGCAGTAGTGGAGCTGTGGGTCAAGTGGCAAAACACCAGCTTTGAGCAAAAATGCTAAGAAATAGTGTGCCCAGGCCTCCTGAGTTCCAGCCCCAATTCTGTCTGTCTGTCTGTCTGTCTGTCTGTCTGTCTGTCTGTCTGTCTGTCTCTCTCTCTCTCTCTCTCTCTCTCTCTCTCTCTTTCACACACACACACACACACACACACACACACACACACACACACACACAGTCCATTTCCCCATTAAAGATGAGATGGCAGATCATGAAGAGATCTATTAGGTTCATTATTTCAAAATAAATGAAGACCCACTGGAAGACTGTAAGCACAGGCACAGACACAGCCTATGCCTGCTTTGTCACATCACTTTAACACAGCATGAGTGCTTTAGAAACTGAAATTATTCTCTTACATGAAACCTACCTTGTCCCACATGAAATGAGGTAGGGTAAAGTTAGGACAGTTAAAACTCCTCATTTAAAACAGAGGAAGGTGGACCCATTGCAGATTTGTGGCCTGAGTAATGTCACTTCATCTCAGCACACCTCGAAGAGATTATACACAGCACTATTTCATGCCATGTAAGTAAAATCAAGTGCCAGATCAGTATAGGTTGTCTTATCACTAAAGAGTTGATGACAACCATTCTAGTCGTCACAGTAATTACCATCTTTTCCATCAGGAGCCAAAGTATGAACATTGAGGCTGGAAAGTCAAATTGTTACAGTTGTAAGAATGATAGGAAGAAAATATATATGAAATATTTATTGTGATATTGTAGAGGAGGTACTGACAGGAATCCTCCATGAGAGATGTCAGATATGTCTAGCAGATGGAAAACAGGAGTAATATGTGGGTTGAGAGGCTCAATCTGCAATCACTGGTGTCACCCATGTGGAGTGACAAAGCTAGCTACTGTAAAATCTTAGAAAGAAACTAAGCATTGTCATTATAACATCTGTCTCCACCCTGGAACTTATGCCACCTGTCTACCTCTGACACTGCTCCCATTTTGTGGCACAGTAGGATGGATGTAGTGAAGAAAAATATGACTCCTATCATTCAACACAGTTAAAGAGATGGCTCGAGTATACTCATCAGAAAGAAATAATCAATGTTCAGATGATTATATGGCAATTACTCTTATTTGGTCATTATCCAATTCATAGGTGAATCAAAGTATCACATTATAATATATATATGTGTATATATACATATATATTTATATGTACAGAATAAATGACTAGTTGTAGTATGTTTTCTTCTGTTTCTGCTAAGGCAGGAAAATAAGATTTTTATTAGCTGAAAACTTTTAGTGGGATCATATTTCTTAAATGTCAAGAGAGAGATATGCTTGTTAAAATTCTACCTAGCAAAGAAAAATATCACTATGCATAAATAAAAATGGTTGGATAATGTAGATAATCTATAGTCTCTCTTATTTAATGGGAGGTAAGTTAAAGGTTGTAAAGATCCTGAATGAAAACTGAGGACATTGTTTTTCTCAGGGGTAATTTGAGTGTTTTATGAAAAAGTTCTTTCATCAAATCTACTTGAGAAATACTTGTCACAAGAAAAAGTTGCCTTCAAAAGGAAAACTCGGTAACAAAGTAAAGTGGAGGGATACTGAGAAATAATATTGCAAAGCTGTCAACAAATCCAATGGGAAAACTCACTGAGTGTGACATCATGGTTACTGTGCAGTCTCACTTGGGGTCCAGACAGGAAGCTCCCTATAGTTTTGCTGAAGGTACACTTGTCATATACTCTGGAATAATTATTATTTTATTCATACTACATTAGATCCAGAAGGAACTGAAAGAACATGTGTCTCCACTTAAGCTCTCATGTAAGCACATACCCTACAGGTAAGTGATTTACATAAGTCTACGAAATAAAAATTCAATCTGAAATTCAAGCCTTCAAACCATATTATTTGACTACAAATGTTCTAAGTATCATGAAAAAAGTTCCTTTTTTATAAACATAGGGTATTTCATCCCTTTTCTGGTGAATTGTTTCTAGTGGCTTTCATAATGAGTATAATAAGTAAATTTCATTCATTAGCAGAGAATGTAGTTATCAGAAATACAGTTGTATACCTATCAAGTATTCCATACACAAAACATACTTTTGTGTGAAGAATAGTTGATCTGTGTTTTATTTTCTCCTAGTTTATCACTGATAAATTTGTAGATCTTTGGTAACTGTAGAAAGATAGTTAAAAAGTAACATGATAAAGTAAGTCATAAGACATAACTGTATGATAGGTTGAGATCTCATATGGGACATGCAAATTGATTTATGAAATTCAAGATCTACACTCTCAACAAATCTAAAAGAAAATGTTACACAAATACAGAAAACTAAAAATTGATCCCAGCCTATAAGAATGCACAAGCATTAAGATGGATCAAAGACCTCAATATCAGACCTGAAACCCTGAAACTGTTACATGATAGAGTAGGAGAAACACTGGAACTCACAGGCACAGGCAAAAACTTCCTGAACAGAGTCCCAGGGTCACAACAGATTGGAGAGAGACTTGAAAAATGGAACTACCTAAAAATAAAAAGTTTCTGCACAGATAAAGACATAGCTACTAAAGAAGAAAGACAGCTAACCAACTGGGAAAAGATATTTATCAATAATATATCAGACAAATGCTTAATATCCAGTATCTACAGGGAACTCAAGAAACTAAATGGGCAAGGGAGCTAAAGACACTTACCAAAAGAAGAGGTTAAAATGGCAAAAAAAAGAGAAAATGCTCATCATCCATGGTCATAAAGGAAATGCAAATAAAAACAACCCTAAGATAACCTTACCCCAATTAGAAGGGCCAATATGCTGAACTCAGACAATGACAAATGCTGGTGGGTTGTGGAGAAAGAGGAACCCTACTGCACTGCTGGTGGGAATATAAACAAGTTCAACCACTCTGAAAGGCAGTTTGGAGGTTTCTTAAAGTACTAAAAATAGACCTTCCCTATGATCCTGCCATACCACTCCTGGGCATCTACTCTGAGCATCATAACCCAGGATATAATAAGGACTCTTGCACAGCTACGTTCATCTCTGCACTATTCACAATAGCCAAGCAATGGAAACAACCCCAGATGCCTCACTACAGATGAATGAATAAAAAAATATGATACACACACACACACACACACACACACACATACACACACACACATATATATATCGGATTTCTACATAGCCAACAGACAAGATAAAATAATGGCATTTGCAGGTAAGTGAATGAAACTAGATCAAATCATGTTGAATGAGACAAGTCAAGACCAAAGGAACAAAAGGTACATGGTATCCTTAATATGTGGATATTAGATCCAAACAGTACAAGAGCAATGACTAAATATTGGTTATGACTAAATAAGGTTATGAATGGTCTTGGAGATATTAACATAACAACATAGACCTAAAAAACTATGATGGGATATATATTCTATAGACATAATGTTTTATTATATAGATTAATACGAATCTATGACATACAGATCCTTAGCTTAATTTTAATTATGTGCCAGTGATTGTATGTAAAGATTTCCTTCTTGTTTGTTAAACATGACATTTGAAATATGATGTAAAAATCAGTGTTAATAAAATCTTTTAAAAAAGAAAACATTACACTAAGAAAGAGAAGAGAGGAGAAGGGAGAGAGGGGAAAGGGAAAGAGAGATAGAGAAGAAAAGGAAAAAGAGAAGGAGAAAGAAGAGGAGGTGGAGGAGGAGAAGGAAGAAAGGGGGAGAAGGAGGAGGAAGAAAAGGAAGACTAGGAGGGATCAGATTGTTTTATATATGATTTAGACTCAGGGAAGTGGGGCTGTGGCTCAAGGGTTAGGACAGTAGCCTTGAGCTGAAGAGCTCAGGGACAATGTACAGGCCCAGCTGCGTGACAAAAAAAAATGATTTAGACTCAGTCCCTAGAATCCAAGCACCTGATTCCAGCTCTAATAATGATATGAATTTTTCTACTGCATGTCCAATATATAGTATGATTTTGAAAAGAAGTCAGTGTCTTTGAGTAATATAAAAGCATAATCATTCAGCCCCCCCTTTTTGGAACAACTATATATCATTATGAAAAGAAATTCTTGATTCCCACAACATTTCAGACAAGCATCAATAAAAGTTTCACTTTGTTGTTTCCATGTTTTATTTACTTATTTTTATTTTTTGTTCCAACTTTGGAACTTGAACTCACAACTCAGATCCTTGAAATCATCCCTGAGTTTCTTCTCTCTCTCCTTCCCTCCCTCCTTCCCTCCCTCCCCTCCTCTCTCTCTCTCTCTCTCTCTCTCTCTCTCTCTCTCTCTCTCTCTCTCTCTCTCTCTCTCTCTCTCTCTCTCTCTGTGTCTCTCTGTCTCTGTCTCAGTCTCTGTCTCTGTGTGTGTCTCTCTCTCTCTTATTGTAGAGGTGATGGATAGGGAGTTACAGTTACATAAGTAAAATAATGAATACATTTTTTTGTAACAAGGCCAGTACTTTACCACTTGAGCCAGAGTTCCACCTCTGGCTTTTATTCTCTTTTATGGATGGGGTACTTTAATGGAGATAAGAGTCTCGGGGACTTTTGTGCCTTGACTACAAACTAGGATCTTCCAATCTCATGCTGAGTAACTAAGATTACAGGGTTGAGCCACCAGGGTCTGACTCATGTACATATCATAGAACCCATGATTTGTATATGGATTATTTAATGTATTCAGGCTGAATTATACCTTTATCAGAAATAAAGCAGACTGGTTATCCTCTCTATCTTACCACCTTTCTTGTACAACTGGGCAAAGATGTTGCAATATATATTGTGTGAGATTCTGAAAAAACAATGGCAGCTAACATAATTTTGACATCTTATAAGAGAGTGTGAAATGTTGACAGGATGAGATGTAAGTTCTTTGATGTTTTTAGAAATCCTGCCTTTACCATTGCCACTGAAATAATAGCCATGGTGCTTTACTTTTATGTGAGAAGTTTTAATGGTCAGGCACCTTGAATACTCGATTTTGTGAAGTATGCCTTTTATCTCTTCAGACACAGTGCCAACCCATCTAGTAGTTAGTATAAAGTCCTAGGAATTTGAATCATTCAACTCTTGGCCCTCTTTGAATAAGAACATTCTAAATGATATAATGAATCCATCAAAAAACAAAATTCCATCCTGCATACAGTAAGCCAGCTGAATGAAAACCCAAAAGGGACCTATTAAGTTCTGGTCTAGATTCCATCTATCATAAAGTGTATCCACTGGAGTTGCTTCTACAGTCAGCTCCATGAATCACTACATTCCTGGCTGTTATAATCTGCATGCTTTGCTACCTGGTAAGTAAAATAGGCTAGGTAAATCTTACCAGTTTCCTGACAAGCAGCTGTAGTTTTATATTCTTTATTACAGAATGAAAATCCCAGTGGAAAATGGATTTTTTGATCACTCAATGTCAAACAAGTCAGAAAGTATTAATTTATAATGTACTTTTCACTGCTTAAATATTAAAAGTGATTATATGCAAAGCAATATGGAAAGTTGTAGCAGAGGAAAGGAGGACGCCTGAAGGAAAATCCCTAGAAACAGTATATTTTCCCTCCTTTCTCTCCCTTTGAATCTCCCCTTCTTCCTTCTCCTTCTTTAATTATCTTTCTTTTGTTAATCTCTCCTTTCCTTCCCCCTGTCCTTTTCTTGTTCTTCTCTTATTCTTTTTTTCCCACATAAATGAGAAGGCCATGATTTACTCTACATGTCTGCCTCTAGCTATGAGACATCAATTAAACTTGAATGATTCAGATTCAATGAGATGATCCTTTATACTTTAAAAGAACATTAGGAGAGTAAAAATCTATTTTCATTCCTTTATGCATTCACCTACCAAACACTGAGCATTAGTGCGTGTGAAACAGCACATTGACTAGACCAGACAGTAAAGAGAAAAGCAGATAAATTTCTGAAAAGTCAGATTGAGTTATGATTAGAGAGGTCTGAAATGTTTCTTATTATAGAAAGCAACAGGATGGAGTAAGATGACCTGATTTCGATACTGTACTCAAGAAGGAAAATATAATTTTTGGACCATTTAGCCTAAGAGAGTAATTTGTCTGAGATAGTCAAATATTTTAGCTGATAATATAATTCTTTGCCACTAATATCAATTCTATCTGCTAAAAAGAAATATAAAATCATATTCTAACAAATGTGGGTTGACTACAGAAATTCCTGTTTATTTACTACATATGCTACAGAGCACAAAACCATCTAGATGATGCCCTTTGTGAATTTCTATTCATTATTTATATTTATATAAAATATGTATATATTATATAAAATATTTTACATATTAGATACCTGTATACAAATATCCATTTCATAGAAGATAGGCTATCATAAATATCATATGAACATTATTTTCTTTACCTATAGAGGACCACAGAACTTATTCTCTTACAACATAAGATGAATTTTGATACTGCTCTCCCTCAAGCTTCTAATGGCTTCCTGCCTCACTCAATCTAAATGTCAAAAGCCTAGCAATGACCTTCTGGACCCTACATAGTTTGGCCATTCTTACATTTTTGATATTATATTTCTCTACCCTCTCTCTAGCTCATTCTGTTCAATTATAGTGAACTGCTAGCCCTTTCACAAAGCACTAAATGACATTTAAGACAAAGCCTTTGAAACTGTCTATTTCTTCTAGACATCCACTTGGGTAGTCCTCTCCTGCTTTAGACATACTCTGATCCTACCTTTTAAAAGGGGATTACAGTAATATGATCCTTTTCCCCCTGTGATGCTTCTTTTTGTCTTTCTACTTAATGTTCCACTGAACTAAGAAACTTATTCAGGTGTTATATGGGATGTTGATTGCGAATTTCTGCCAACTAGAATATAAATTCCTTACGGTTAGGAGATTTTATTTGTGTCATTCTTTGATGCATTCTAAGCTTCATAAAACATTCTGCCACAGAGTAGGCATTCAACAAATGCCTGTGAAATAAATAAACAAGTGACCAACTTTAATAAGAGGTAAAAGCAGCGAAAGATAAAGGGAGGATACCACAATGAAGGATGTTGACAGAAGGGGGAGGGCTCTCAGACTCATCTGCCTCACCTCAGATTATCACTCTTTCAATATTTCTCCAGCACTGAGAAGGCCATAAAGTCTCTTTTGCAGCTAGTACATTGGGTAAGTGTGACTCATCAGATGTGATCATATACCAAATTTAGTGTCTCTTTGTCCCTTAAATATATTGAGTTGTTTCCTTTCCCCTGGATGAAAACTTGGACAAGATCATGATTTGGGAGAGGTAATTCTTAGAAAAAAAGTCAACTTAAATCAAATCTAGAGTCACAGCTTTGTAATTAAAATATCAAGCCCTACTTGATTTAATAACAGGACTCACTTATTTTGCTTCCATCTGTCAGACCACTAGAAGGGTGGAATGAGAGGGTGAGGCAGGAAGAGGACCTCAGAGTAAAGAAAGGATAACTGGAACTCTCTCTTCCTCTCCTTAGCATGGAAAATACTGAACTCCCCAGACTGGAGTATAGGAAGAACAGAAGGATGGAGGACAGGATTAAGTGACTCAGTGTCCTAAAATGACCTTAGCAGGCTCTGGTGGCTGTCTGAAACCAACTCTTTCAGTAGTCCTTTTCCAGGCTCGCAACAGATTGCTCAATCTTTGATGATCTGTCAGCTTGTTCCCAGCCCTCTGAAAGCTTTTTTTATTATGAGAGGTCAGTTAATTCCTTTTCAGAACACCTAATCCAGATTCATGAGAATGAGGTCTTTTTGTTCCTGAACACAATCTTTGATGCAATTTATGACAATACCTCAGGACTTCCTCCCAGTTCTTACCCAAATGCAGCAGAAAAATGGCTGGAAACCTATCTGAGTAGCTAAAGCAAAGGAATTACCTTTCTGCTTTGAGAATGCTTAAAGTGAGTCTACTTTCAGCACACTGGTGTCTAATCTCCCTCAGTTGTATTAAATGAGTAGTAAAATGCTAGAATGATCATGTAACCTTTCTTTTCAAGTTGAAGTGAAGAGAATAGCATAGTCAACTCTTCCTTTTCAAAGTAGGGTTGTGAGTTGGGACAGGAACTTAAACTGCCTTTGCTGAAAAGCCCTGACTCCTTTCTTGGGCCCACGAATTAACTAAATGCTTTTAGTTAAAAACTTGGAAAATCTGTCTGTATTTTATCACTGTCCTTGGTTCTAAGAACTCACTTTGCAGTACTTAGAATCCTGAAAGATAGAACTGGTTGATAACATCCTTACAAGGTGTGATGGAAGAAACGGTCTACTAAGAAATGGAACAACAGAACCTTCCCAGGACAGATTTAACTACTTCCCTAAAAACCCTTTCCCCCAAAAAGGTGAGGATAATGATCAACCAGGACCCTCCAGTGCCTGGACTCTTTGAACTATGCAGATTTCTCTTGCACCCCTTGTTCTAATTCTTTGTTCAAAACAAGATTACTGAAGGTGAACTAAAGTGTAGTTTTCCCATGACAGAACATGTCACATTGTAAAACAATTTTCTCTGCCCTTCATCATTCTGTTTATGGCCTGTTAGGATAAGTGTCCAATCCTGATGTTTGGAGTTGACTTTTCTTCTCAACCATCCCTCGATTTCTATCTAGTGTACCTTATTTACTCAGAATAATCACAATAAGTTGAAGCAGGTTTACTATCAAGTCCTATTTTGTAAGCAGTCTAGAAAGTTCTGTCTTACTACCAATTTCTTATTTGGAATGATAGCTAATATATTAGCTATTATTTTTTCTCAGCTTTTTAGTTTAACATCCAATTTTCTCTGCACACTTTTTCTCTACTTCTTAATTGTTCATAAGACATCTAAATTCTTGAGTTGAATTGACATATTGGTGATTTAGCTTCATTTGAATCCAGGGCTTTTCTGTCACTAGGTCAGTGCTTCACAATTTGAGGTACACCATCAGGGTTTTTTTCCCCTTTGATTATTTTTGAGAAAGGGTCTCATTTTTTTTTTCAAAGGACAGACTAGACCACTTTTAATAGTAGCTGGAATTACAGCATGTATCACACCCCAGCTATTACTTGAAATGGGATCTCATAACCCTTTTTCAGAGGCTAGCCCCAAACCATGATTCAGTAGATTTATGGCGCAAAGTAGGTAGGATTATAAACATAATAATCTTATTTCTAGCCATGAGTGTATGGCTAGAGCTTCTTTCTAGCTTTCTAGCTTGGATTTTTATGGTGATTATTTAGAACTTATAGGGTTCATGGCCTTTCATTTATTTGTCCAAAACATCTATTAAGCAGATATAATATTCTAAGCTGTGTTATAAACTTTTGTCTATAGACATTCAAGATAAATATAGCAGAATATTCAATTTTTCTCAGATACTAATATTTCCCTTTTTCACTTTCCCCATATCGTGTACATGGTATGGAATATTGTTTTGCAATTCTTTGGGAGGAAACTAGAAGTCATCTTTTCCAGCCCTCCTTTAGCCAGCTTCTCTGTGGTTTCCAAACTATACTTTCTGGACAGAATTCAGCCTTTTCTATGCCATGCTACCATAGTACTGTATGCATGGGGCCAGAGTGTGAACCATTCTTATGTTTGAAAGTTATTGAGACTCATTGTGTTTCTAATAATCATAAATAATGTATAATAATTAATTTATAATTAAACATTCTTGGCTAAGAATAGAACTCAAGCTATTAGCAAAATGAACAGAGAGGGATGAGGCTGATTGGAATACAATGTAAAGACGCATAGAGAAATAATGATGAAATCTTTTTGTATAATTAATAAAAGCTAAGTGTAATAAAATGAGATAGGAAGAAAGTATAACCAAAGGTCAGCCATGAAGGTTTGCAGGCCAGTGAGTCCACCTAGAATACTACAAGCCTGGGTGAGTAGAAGTCATTCCTAATGAGCTGTTTTAATACTGGACCATGGGGCAGCATGAATGTTTACTTCAACAAACAAAATGGACTTCTTCAAAACTTCTAAAGCCATTTACTGAGTTGAACTTTTAAAAGAATCAGATGATAGTACTATGCAAGATGCTTTGAAACAGGACAGTTCCCAGAGAACAGTGAGACATACATAACTAATCCAGGAAGTAGCACAAATGGAGAGGAAATGTCACATGAATGACTGGGTAGCTAAGAACTTTCCTTGTAAAAAGATCAAAAAAGGGAAAGGAAAAGATACTGAGTGATTGACAGAGTGGTAGTAAAACTGTTGTGGGAGTTCAGAAAAGGAAGAAGAGAATTCATAGCATAATTTGGACATGTCAATTTTAGGGGAAAAATGAGAAGTTCTATTCATATTTATTGGACAAGACCAGGCACAGTGGCTCATGCCTGTAATCCTAGCTACTCAGAAGGCTGAGATCTGAAGATCAAGGTTCAAAGCCAGCCCAGACACAAAAGGACCTGAGACTCATCTCTAATTAACCTCTACAAAATAGGAAGTGGAGCTTGGCTCAAGGGTAGGGTGGTAGCCTTGAGGCTGAAGAGCTCAGGGACAACACCCAGGCTCAGGTGTAGGGTGGCTGCCTTGAGCTTAAGAGCTCAGGGACAGTACCCAGGCTGAGTTCAAGCCCCTGATCCACAAAAAAATACATATTTACTGGACATAAATTAAGCCATGGAATAGATACTGTTCAAAGGATTTGAGTAGAAAATTTCAATAACTTGTGATAAAATTTCAGAGCCTGCAAGGTTTTGTAAAATGGACATGGTTATTCACTCCAAGAACAATAAGAATATGAGAAAGGGTTTCAATAGAAGAAAAAGAAAACTGTGCAATTCAGCAGATTTCCACTTCTCCTTAAGGAATGAAAGAACAAATAGGAGAAACATGGCTCCTATGAATAGAAAGTATTCTCGAAGAATAGAAAAAAACCTGTTGATCAACAACACATTTATTGAATTGAAAAACAGACACTTTAGTCTGAATCAATCATTAGCAGACTCGACATTGCAGAAAATTTAATTACTGATTTACAGAATAAAACTGAGAAGAGACTGGAGAATCCAGAAGAAAAAGGTCATAGAATGTGCTGACAGAGAGAACAAGGAAATGACAAGTAAAATAAAAATCCAGTATATAAAAGAGAGATTACACAAAGGATGCAGAACAGAGGGAATTTAAATATTCATTAAAGGAAAAATTCTAGAAAATGACTCCATTCACAAAGGAACTTCAATTTTTAGATTGAGAAATGGACATGTCCAAAGGAAATGAATAATAAAAGTGACCCCACCTTCAAAAATAGCTTAGTGGTGATGGTGATTTTAAGCACAAAGGATATTTCAAACACAGGGAAGAAAAAAAATAGGATTCAAGGCAGATAAACATTCCTTTCAAATATTAAATGCCAGGTCAGAAGGAAGCTGCCCTCACAGGGGTTGAGGGGAAAGATCATGGCGGTGATTTCCACATTCTGCCGAGCTACTGTAACAATCTAAGGGGATGAGGAGGGTCAAGTTTTGTGGACCTCTGTTTTGAGAACTTTTTTTTTTTAAAGGAATCAGAGGTTAACAAGATAGAAGGAAAATAAGATCTAGATTGGTAATATATTGGAAGAAGACAGGTGAACATTAAAGGACTAAACATATAGAAAATATGTAAGAACAAACTAAATGTGACCCATGTACATACAAATACTAGATTATATAGTTGATACTGAGACTTTTTAATATTACTGCGATATATTTATCACTTGAAGACAAGCATAGCTTGATATAAAATGTTAATTCTGTATATTCTAAAGTCATCACTTATTCAACACAAAACTGAGTGATTAATGATATTAAGATTATACTTTAATTTGAATTAGGAATATGATTCAATTTTCAGAATATTTGCATTATATAAAAATGATCTAGGTCCCAATGGTTCACACAACATAATCCTAGCTGCTCAAAAGGCTGAGATCTTATATCTGTGGTTGGAAACTAGCTTAGGCAGATAAATCTGATAGACTCTTATTTCCAATTAACCAGCAAAAGGCCATAAGTAGAATTGTGGCTCAAATGCAGTGACCCAGCCTTGAGTGAACAAGTTAAGTGAAAGCAAAGGGCTCTGTGTTCAAGCCCAAGTACACTCTCTCTCCTCTCCCTTTACCTTTCTCTCTCCTTCTCTCTATCCATTGCGTGCTGTCTCCCTCTCTCTCTCTCTCTCTCTCTCTCTCTCTCTCTCTCTCTCTCTCTCTCTCTCTCTCTCTCTCTCTCTCTCTCTCTCTCCCTGTCTCCCCCTGCCCTGCATGCATACATATACACAGGTACACTCACACACAAACACACACATCCCTTTGTCTATAATAGAGTGGCTAATCTTCTTGTCACCATGGGTAAAACAAACATACATCATAATTGTTTTTCTTCCTTTCAGTTACAAAAGGAAAAATGTTGCAATTTTGTCTATGAGCAATGTTGTAGTGTTATTTCTAAATTCTTTGACATTAAAATATATAACAAATCAAGAACTGGTGTAATCTAGCTATGCAGAATCCTGAGTTCCAAGGACCAATTCAAAGCCAACCTGTGGAGAAAAGTCTAAGATAATCTCTAGATAACCAGTGAAAAACTGACAAAAGGTAAATCAAAACTATTCATTATAATTTTCCCAGGAATTTCCTTTTATGTTTTAAGTTATTTTAGTTTTTTGTTATAGTCCAAAATTTTATTGTTAGTAAATATTTTTGTCAACAAAGAAATTATATTTAGAGTTAAAATTTGACAGAAACACCAAAAAGTACAGGACAGCTTAGGCAGATGAAGGGTTACATAGCATGGGATTTAGTGATTAGGATATTATTTGTGATTTTGAGAAAGGTGCCAGATTGATTGGTACTCTGGGAATACTGAGACGAAAAGCAGTATTGAGTCAAAATTTCTCATTCAAAAAGATAGGCAACGGAAGAAAAGAAAGCAGAAAATAGCTTAAAAGTAATCATGGTAGCTGGGCACTGGTGGTTCACACCTATAATACTGGCTGCTCAGGGGAGACTGAGATCTGAGGATCAATGTTCAAGGTCAATCCAAACAGGAGTCTTAGGGACTCCTATCTCTGATTAACCACCAAAAAGCCATAAGTGGATTTATACGTAAGTGGTAGAGGGCTAGCCTTGAGCAAAACTAATATAAAATATCATAAAACATTCATTGTTAAAGTAAGACTTTTATTTAGGATTAGAAAGCCTTAATTTATTAGTATAGGAAAAGATAAAGAATTAGTTCAGGAAAGCCTGTGGATGAAGATAGAAATAATTATTCAAGGTCTAAGAGGACTTGACAATATATAATTGCATATGTGGACAACAGTTTTAACAAGGGAAATGCTTTTATCAAACAAAAGAAGATGAAAACTGAGATTGATTATACAGTTATGGGGAAAACGGAAGTGAAGAAAGAAAAACAGCAGTCTTTATGACTAACCAGATCATCTCCAATTTTAGAATGAGGTAGAACATAAGGTCATGAGCAAAAATAAATGTGGACTGACAAGAGGAAAAGAATAAAGAGAATAAGACAATATTATGATTAAAATATGATATAGAAAAAGTAACATGTATTTTTTCCTTACCTCTTTTTCTTTTAAGGGCAGTACTGGAATTTGAAATCAGGGCCTTGAGGCTCATTAGACTGGTTTTCTACTACTTGAGCCATGCCTCCAACTCTGCTTTTGCTGGTCTGGGACTTGAATTGTTGTCTCCGAGCTTCTATTGCTCAAGGCTAGTGCTCTACCACTTCAGACAGAGCGCCACTTCTAGGACTTTCCTGCCTAGGCTGGCCTTGAACAGCCATCCTTAGATCTCAGCTTCCTGGGTATATAGGCATGAGCCACCAGTACCAGGCACAGCTCTACTATTTGCTGATTATTTTGGAAATGCAGTCTAGCAGTTTCTTCTGCCTGGACTTGCACTAAATTATGATCTTCCAGATCTCGCCCTCTTGCATATTAAGCCTTATAGGTGTGACTTACTAGCACCTGGCTTATTATCATTCTATTTTTCTTTCATTACACTTTCAGTCTCTAGAATTAATATTATAATTTATATTTATTTACTCTTTGAAATAATCTCATTACTAAATTTACAACAATGACCTGCCTACACCTATCTCTAATCTCCCTAAAATAAGTATATTTCATTTTATTTGGCTTTTCAATATAATGTGGTACTGATAAATAACTCCTCCCTTTTTTAAAAAAACATGTATGTAAAATTTTTCTTCCTTGACTTGTCAATGACTGGATGCCCCTTCCAATTTGGCAGCCAGGCAGTGAGAGTGGCAAATCACTTTGGAAATAGGAGGCAGTTGAATATATACTCAATGATTCATGTGCAGAGATCAAAATTGGGATAAGGATTTAAATTTTTAACATCTGGGAGTGGAGGAATTACTAAAAGGATATAGTTGGTGGATTTTAAAATGTAAACGCTCATATTTAAGTGTAAGAATATGTAGTCAGAGATTTTTGTAGTTTTTTAATATTATTGATTTGGTTCAGTACTGGCAAACTTCTTTTACAAGTAGCTCCCACAGATACTTCTTGAAACAGGTACACCGCTATCCAGTTCTGGCAGGTGCAAAAGCAGTTGGTAACCACTTAGCTCCACAAAGTAATCGAGAAACTTAGCTTTCTCCATCTCCTTCTCCATTTCTTAGCATATTTTCCTTTGACAAAGAGTCCAAACTTTCATTTCATCATGAAGTCTAGAGTCAGACTACATAAAGCAAAAAAGAGGAATTGAAGAAAATAACTCATAAGTGATTGAGCTGTATGTTTATAAAACATTGTGAAAACTCATAAGGAAAATGAAAAAAAATAGTTGCAAGTTCAAAATAATCTCTGGCTGATTGAATAAGTTCTGATAAATCTAATCAAGTTCTTTATTATATAGAAAACATTAGCTGGGAATTAGTGGCTGACATTGTAAACCTTGCTACTTAGCTAAGATCTCGGGATCATAGTTATAAATCCACTGGGCAGGAAAGTCCATAAGATTTTTTATCTCTAATAAATGGCCAAAAAGGCTAGAAATGGAGCTTCAAGTGGGCAAGAAAATCCTTGAGATTATCTCCAATAATGTACAAAAAAAAAACCTGGAAAAAGGCTCAAGTAGTATAGTAGTATTCTTGAGCCAACATGAAGGTAAGAGACAGCATTCCAGTCCTGAATTCAAGCACAGAGACGGGCACAAAGGAAACAAAAAAACATAAAGGTTTGATTTTGAGAGTTTGAATACTGACAACAGATAATCTCATATAGGAAGCCAATGTACACAATAAAAAAAAGGAATGAAAAAATAACTGTGTTGAAATCAATGAGGGAAAAAAATGGAAACTTTTTGGAAGGAAGGTAGGTAGGTGACCTTAAAAAAGGGTTTAGAAGGACACAAAATTATTGAATAACATGTCAATGTAACACAATCTTCTACATTTTTTCCAGAAATTCCACAGATTTCTTGTAAAGGTCTGCAAGAATGATAACTTCTCACTAGATAAGAACGGGGAAAATGGCAATGTGCTCATGAGATTCCATTTTGTTAGTCTTATTTCTGCTGAGAAAATGTCAGTACTATGGTTTTAGAAATGTAGGGCTTCAGTTTGCCCCATCAAATTTTATATCAGAACACTCAAAAAGTCTTATTTCTGCTATTCTGTGACCTATTGGCTATACACTAATAGATTTCCAATCCACTGAGAGGCAAACCTTCACAGACACTTTTCAAACTTTCAAAGCTATGATTAAATGTGCCTTTACATCAAAAATCAATCTTTTCTAAGGCATTCAAGGGATTTGCTCTACAGAGCACAGACTAACATTCCAGACAGGCTTTCATAGACTTTTTAAATATCTTTCATTTCCCCTTACAGAAAATCATTATTCTAAAGGCTGTTTACACAGGTAGATTTTCAATGGTCCCAAAATCACACTTAAGATATTATTGGCTTATGTGCTTAGACCCGTTTATTATAGGATAAATACATTTTTTGCACTCT